>NC_141541.1:69470000-69635000 GCF_021556685.1 Rattus norvegicus
AGAGACTGGAAGCCTGGAGATCACAGAGTCCATCTGTAAGCCTCCATACAGGCCCAAGGGTCCAGAAAGCAGGTGTGTTATTGGCTGAGAACAGGACAGACAGACGTCCCTGATCAAGCAGACTGCAAGCTTCCTCTTCTGTGACATTTGATCAGTGGGTTGGAGGGTATCTACCATGTTGAAGATCGTTCTCCTTACTTCATCTACCACCTCACCTGTCAATCTCGTCTAGAACCTTCTTCACAGACACACCAGAGTGTTTTATTGGCTCTCTGGGTGTCTCTAAGTTCAGCCAAGGTGACATACAAAGCCAACTTCTGAGTTTCATTCAGGTCTTAGGTCATACCCACACCTGCGCCTGGGACATCCTCTACCCCTTCCTCTTCAGTAAGGTGTGGACTTCCCCCACAGCCCTCCCTACGTTCTGGGGGGGGGGGGAAGTATGTCTAATCCACACACACACTCTCTCTGGGAATCTAGAAATGTCTTTCTAGCAACCCCTCCCACCTCCTCCGAGCCCCCACTCCATCTCCTCTCCCACTTCACAGAAGCCCTTCCCCCATCGAAGCCCTCTGGTAAACACCCTGCTTGGGGGCTGGGGCAGGGCCCTTGGGGACAGTGGCCTGTGACAAAAAAACAGGATGAGTTTATCCCAACTCTGAGGCTCAAAGCTGAGTCCATTGAGCATCTGGCCACAGATGGGGAGAACCTGAGAGAAGAACCTGTGTGTTTAGGCCTAGGAGCCTCAAAGGGAGGCAAGGAACACTAAGTGGATTTTGTTCCTTTTCTCATTGCAGTGATAAAAATAGATAAAAGAGACAAGAAGCAACTTAAGGAAAGAAGGGTTTATTCTAGCTCACCATTGAGAGGCTACTGTCCTCCAGGCAGGGAAGGCAGAGAGGTTGCCCTTAGTCAAGAAGCCAAGAGTGTGTTGCTTACACACACACACACACACACACACACACACACACCCCTCCCCTCCCCACACCTCCAGACAGTCTAAGTCTTCCTCACTACCCACCGTGGTGACTGAACCTGCCTGCCACTGGAAGTTAGTGAGGAATAACCTTCCCAAGAGAGAGGCGAGAGCTGCCCACCACCCCCAGACCTGACAGATATGCAGGGTACAGGCAGTCCCACTGGGCCAGGCAGGACCCTAACCCATTCCCACCCATATCTGTCCCCACCCCACTGGCAAAATCAACTTTGAATAACTATGTGGGTTTTTTTGCTGTTGAAGAAGACTTATTTAATGGCCTGGTATTATTTTGAAATAAACAAAACCAGCCATGACAAAGAAGCAGAGTGACAAGGGATGGGTGCCTGTGCTCATCTCTGCGTTCTTTAGAGTCAGCCTTGGACTGGAGCCCTTGGAGTGTGGCGCAGTCAATGGTTAGGGTGGGTCTCCCCACCTCAATTAGCCTAATCCAGAGAATCCCTCACAGATGTGCTCAGAGATTAGCTCTCATGATGATTCTACAGTCTGTCAAATTAATAGTGGAGACCAGCCATCTGCACTGAAGCTTGTAGAGATCACGGCCGCCACATCAGCAGACAAGTGGAGATCAGTCACCCACGGATCCAACACACTGAAAAAGCCCCACCTGGGTTAGACACGCACTTCCTCTTTTTCTTGCTATTATCTCCCGAACAATACAGGCTAACAGCTCCCAGTGTCACACTTATATTTATTAGATACTATACCTTGCCTAGAGATGCTTTAAACTTCAAATTTGTAAGTGGGAGAGGGTGTGCACGGGTCATCTGCAAGTGCTGGGCAATTGGATGTTTGAAACTAGAGCACCCACAAGTTTCAATAGTCAGATTTGAGAAGGGGTCTGGACCAATTTCCCCCATGGTCGTTGTCAAGGCTTCTATTGCTATGGAAAAAAAACACACAAAAATCAACAAAACATAATGATCAGAAACAACTTGAGGAAGAAAGGATTTATTTCATCGTAGACTTTGAGCTGATGGCTCATTAATGAGAAGTTAGGGCGTCAGGACCCTGGAGGCAGGAGCTGTGAAGGAGTGCAGCTTACCGGCTTGCTCAACCTCTAGCCCGGGGTGACATTGCTCATAGTGGGCCAGGCCTTCCCACACCTATCAAGAAAACACACCACAGACTTGTCCACAGGCCAGTCTGGTGGGAGCATTTTTTCAATGGAGATTCCCTCTTCCCAAATGACTCAGGCTTGTATCACGTCAACATGGCACTAGGTAGCACGTTACCGACAGCAAAGGGCAGCCATGCTAATAGGAAAGCAAACTCTGTAAGACAAAGTAAATTGTAGAGTCATGGCGCTCACCAGGCCAGAGAGAAGCAACTATTTAAGGCACAAGAGTGAATTCATTTATGAAGCCTCCATTTTGTCTGTTTCCGACCCTGACTCTGGGTTCAGGCCTTCCTGGCCAGTGCCTTTTCCCCCATCACACTTTGATCTTATATTCATTATCCTATGTATTTATCCAGTGGGAGGTCTACTTGCCATGTTGTTGTTGGTGTGAAGGCCAGAGTACAACATTCGGGAGTCATTTCTCTCCTACCACAGCCCACATACTTCGATGTTAAAAATTTTAATTTCGGACTGGAGAGATGACTCAGAGGTTAAGAGCACTGACTAATCTTCCAGAGATCCTGAGTTCAATTCCCAGCAACCACATGGTTGCTCACAACCATCTGTAATGAGTAGTTACAGATTGATTAATTAATTAATTTCTAGCTGTTGAGATGACTTGGGGGAAAACGCATGAGCTCTGGTGAAGAAGCCTACCATGCATTTTCTTGATTGATGATTGATTCTCAATCCCCAGGGCCTACCTACATAGTGGAAGATTACAGACTCTGGTAAGCAGTCCTTTTTTGGCCACATGTGGGTGGGCATACACACACACACACACATACACACACAGGCACACACACACACACAGGCACACACACACATATACACACACACATACACACACACAGGCACACACATACACATACACAGGTACACACACACACATACACACACACACACAGGCACACACACACACAGGCACACACACAGGAACACACACACACATACACACACACAGGCACACACATACACATACACAGGTACACACACACACATACACACACAGGTACACACATACACATACACAGGTACACACACACACAGGCACACACACACAGGCACACACACACACATACACACACACATACACACACAGGCACACACATACACATACACAGGTACACACACACACATACACACACACACAGGCACACACATACACATACACAGGTACACACACACACATAGGCACACACACACACAGGCACACACACACACATAGGCACACACACACAGGCACACACACACAGGCACACACACACACATAGGCACACACACACACATACACACACACACATACACACACACAGGCACACACATACACACACACAGGCACACACATACACAGGCACACACACACACATACACACAGGCACACACACACAGGCATACACACACACACATACACACACACATACACACACACAGGCACACACATACACATACACAGGTACACACACACACACATACACACACACACACAGGCACATACATACACTTGCTTACATTTACATACACTCATACTTATAACCCTAATAATGATGGTGATGATAAATATAATTAAAGAAATTAAAATCTTTAATTTCCATGCTTGGCATCAATAATCAAGAATGGGCTTATGGAGAAGTACCAGGAGCCGGCCTGCAAACAAGAGAGAGTGGGAGAAGGGATGTGCTGGTTTCCCATTACTGAGATAATCACCTGAGAGGAGTAATTGAGTGAGGGAGGATTGATTTTGACTCATGTTTCAAAGGCTCCAGCTGGTGGTGACCTAGCACACACACTTAAACCGTCTTTTGAGTGGAATCCAAGGTCACTGCTACTGTTCAAGTAGGGACTTAGTCTGTGTATGAATATAACGTTCAGGTTCAGGGCACATGAAGCCTTCTTTACCAGCAGTGAGCTGGGTCCATCAGACTCCCAGTGAGCCCCTAGGATCAGCATCCACAGCGACAGTGTGGGGATCACCACCCACTTCTGGACAAAGACAGTGAGAAAGAGAGGGGAGCCCAATAAAGAAGAGGTCTGGAGGCAGTTATGGAAGAGAAACCAGGAAATTTTTCTATAACAAAATACTGGTGGTCTTCAGTGATAGATGAAGCTGGAGAGAGAAACGGAGATCTCTCTTAAAGAGCTGAGGGGAGATGAAGATTTGATGGGTGGAAATCTCTGGCTTTAATAAGGACGCAGACTGTTACAGGAGGAATTCTGCCAGCTGGGCCTAACTTAAAAACAGGAGTGCTCAGATGGCCACCTGAGAGGACAGAGCAGCAGGAAGGGCGGTTCTGCAAGTCGAATAGTTGGGTGGGTAGATGGATAGATAAGTGAAGTAGATGGATTGAAAGATGGGTGGATAGATGAGTGGATGGATGAATGTGTGGGTGGATGGATGAGTGGGTGGAAGGATGGGAAGGTGGGAGGATGGGTGGGTGGAAGGATACATGGGTAGATGGATAGATAGGTAAATAGGTGGATGAGTGGGTAGGTGTGTGTGGGATTAATGGGTGTATGGATGTATTGAAGGATGGATGGATGGATGGATGGATGGATGGGTGGATGGTCGGTGGGTGGATGAATGGAAGGATGGTTGGATGAACAGGTGGATAGGTTGGTGGGTAGATAGATAGATGCATAGTGGGTAAGTATATGGGTGTATAGATAAATGGGTGGATAAGTGGGCATGTGGGTGGGATTAATGGATGTGTGGATGGAAGGATAAGTGGGCGGATGGGTAGATAGATGCATGCATAGTTGGTGGGTAGATTGATGGAAGGATAGGTGGAGGGATGGATGGATGGATGGATGGATGGATGGATGGATGGGTGGAGGGATGGACAGTTATGCAAACGTACAAAGGAATGGTTAAAGGAGTGGGAAGAAACGAGTGGAGAGAGGGGATCATGAGCAGGTGTAGGTAAGGAGCGGCCGATGAATGCATTCAGCCCTGCCCTTCAGTACAGAAACTCTAATCGCATGATGATATGGGCACAGGAGGCCCCGCCGCTGATTTCACAGGCCTATGGAATATACAAGAGTGACATAAGGTCACCAGATTCCTATTTTGGCTGCTTAAGAACATGGCCGTAACAACCCTTGTCTGTTTAAAAAGACAAAACAAAATGTGACAGAGTGAAGGCTGGCTCTTCCCAGATACGAGCCACTAATCCTAGCTCCCTCGTGTGTGGTATCAGGCTTTTTACCACGGCTACAACAAAATACCCGGGGTTAGGGGGAGTAATATACCCCGAGAAGACATACACTTAGGAGGCACAGGCAGCTCCTGAGGGCTCGGTCACGCTCCTCTGCTGTATCATCATGGCAAAGTACAGTGTGGTGGGAGAGCATTCGAGACAGAGAGCGGGCATGGCAAACCCGAAAGCCAAAGAGTAGGGTGGGTGGTCCTGCTCTTTTCCTAAGAATTTACTCTCTAGAGAACTAGCTCCATGAGGACATCAGATCCTTCCCAGGGCAATGTCCCTAACAGTCTAATCCCCTCCAGAGGCCCCGCCTCTTGAAGGTCCCACCACCCTCCAACATTACTACTCTGAGGACCAAACTTCCAACAGAGGAATCGTTGGATCACTCAAAACCCACGGCGGATAGAGGCGTATTTGAATGTGTGTTACCTTGATATTAAAAATCCATAGATTTGAGGACAGCAGTTAAAAATAGCATGAAGAATACATGCATAAAGCACGAATTCTAAAACCTAGGTCTATTAAGTAACAAAAGGGAGGATAATGCACTACATAAAAATGTCAGTGAGCGGAGCATAGGCATTTGGGTGTGGCGAAGACCAGAGGAAGTGATGCTCACAGTATTGCTGCCCCAGAGTGTCCATCATCATGCAAGAAGAAGTCCGGGCTGCTCTTAAACTCGCTTATACCACAGGCTGAGCTCAAACTTGAGATCCTCTAGCACCTAGCCTCTGCCTCCCAAGTGCCAAAGTTATAGGCACTGGCCATCATGTGTGGTCTTACTCATTTTAAAAGACTGGTCTGTGTCCGGGACAACATTGTTTAGCTAATCAAGACACGCACGTGTAGCCTCTTCGCCTCACGGATCCACAACCTCGGGCTTTGATAGCAGAGCTGGGGTGGGAAGTACTAGAAAAATGCAAAAGAACAATCTGTCTCTGATTCATACTGGGGTGAGAAAGGGCATCGAGAAAGTGCCACCAGATCCCTCCTACTGGTGAATAATGTCCCTGCAGTCTATCTCCAGAAAAGCTGTAATTCAGGCCCTGAACAACCTGTGATTTACATCCTGGGTTGGTGTAAAAGATATTGTGCAGAGCCTTCTGAGTGTGCTCTGTGTGTTTGTATAAATCTCGCTACTCAAAATATCTCCCACAGTTGACTGACAGCCCATGTAATTTAGCAGAAGGCTAAAAATTAAAATCCTCAAGCCTGCTGAGGGAGTGTAAGAATCCAGTAACACCGAGCGCCGCCCCCTCGCCCGGGCCCAAGCTCGGCAGATGCCAGGGCTGTTCATTTTGGAGACGGAACAAAATATTTGTATTTAGATTTATTAAAGTCATTATTCTGCCATTTGTTCCAATGTGCTTTATTAAAACCGGATCTCGTGTCTGTTTTGAAAGTATTACCTGATTTACATAAGCCAGTCCCAGCCCTAATTACGGCTTCCTTTGGTGTCTTTTCATTCCGAGGGAGGCTCATGCTCCCCCTCCTGGCTTTTTTTTTTTTTTTTTTTTTTTTTGTCGCCTGCCTTCATGGCCCATATGTCTGCCTTGAGATAGCAAGAATCTGAGCCTATAAATAGATGGCTCCGAACAGCTCCGATGCCAGTTATCTGTCCACACATCAACATTACCATAATTGCAACAGGCAATGTGTAATCTTTCTAATCACACGTTCCAGACGGAAAACTGGATCGAGTTTCATAAATTGTATAATTTGAGGCTTTCCTGAGCTAACCGCTGGGCAGGCGGGCTGCTGTGGGTCATCCAGGACTTGGCAGTGCTATCCCTCCAGCCTGGTCAGGCTGTCCAGGGTGGCATGGTGACACACACCTGAGGCAGTCACTTGGGCACTGAGAAAACTAGGGCCAGCCTCTCGGAGTCAGAGCCACCCTGCTCTCAGCCAGGCGGTTTGCCCTTTTCTCTTTCATTCCTTTGGGGGAAACACTGTAAGTGTTTTCAGGATACAGAGGAAGACACCAAGAAAGGTGAGATGCATCTTCAGGGGTGCTCAGTCAGTCCCAGAGACAGATCCCAGACTTGGCCCGCCATGCCCTGAGCTACAGATTATATCTGCAGCCTGGCACCAGGGAGGTCCCAGTGAATTCCGAGTTTTGTCCTTTCACTGTCTTTCATAAACCTTATTCCTGTTTAATTTTGAAGACCAAACAAACCAGCTTCTCCAACAAGCCAGTGTGCTATCTTGAGTCACAGGGCTTGCAAAGTAAAGCTCAGGGATCCCAGTCTGGTCTGAGTCCAGGGACCGTGTTTGGCCCTCAGGACCTGCACAGCCAGGTCTTCTCTCCTGGGACCCCTCTTCACTTTGTTTGCTTTGCCAGCCTCTCAGAAGGATGCTAATTGGGTCCTGTCAGCAGGCAGCAGGCAGCAGGCAGGCAGAGCCCAGGGAAAGGTGATGAGGGAGGAGGGACAGCCTTCTGCCAGGCTCCCAGACCACTGCTCAGCTTTCCCTGGGCTGGTGGGGACTCCAGGAAATTGCCTCTGAGTGTTTTACCTTCCCGAGGGAGCTGCTGCAGGTGGGGGTGTGGGGGGGGAGGGGGCTCCCTTTGTTTTGCGTTACAAGTCCATTCAGACTGGAGGTCCCTGGAGTGGCTGATGACACCCTGATATATAGACTGGTCCCCAAGGACTCAGTGTGCTCTCTGGCACTGTGCTCTCCAGCCGTGCCTAGTAATTGGCCAGCCTTGCAAAGTTCCAGTTGTCTATTAACTGCTTTAAATTGAACACTAATCAGATGACGGTGCGGTTACCAGCAAGGCCCCTCAGGCTTCCCTCAGAAGGCGCCATCTAATCTATATCCCTTAATTCTTCCAGAGCGAGGAAACTGACAGTCAGAAAGGAAGGGAATGGACCAACCGGGGTCGTAACCAATCCTAGGTCATTTTCCACGGTCTGTTGATCTGTGTGTGGGTGTACATCCATGCGACAATGATGACGACAATGAGTGTGTGTGCACATGCCTGAGTACCACTGTGAGGTTCTAGAATCACCTGGGAGACACACTTCTGGGTATGTCGGTGAAAAGAGCGTCTAGACTGGGTTAACTGTGCACTCTAAGTGTGGGCAGCACCATCCCATGGGTTGCGGTGTCAGATGGAAAGCAGACTGGGCATCAGCATTAATCCCCTCTTCCTGACTATGGATGTCATGTGACTAGCTACCTCAAGCCTCTCCTGCCATGACCTCCCCATCATGCTGAACTGTACCCCAAAACTGTAAGTCAAAATAAGTTGCTTTTGTCCAGTCTTTCTTGTTCTCTCTCTCTCTCTCTCTCTCTCTCTCTCTCTCTCTCTCTCTCCCCTACCCCCACAGCAAAGAGAAAAGTACCAATATACACTCCGGGAGCCTCTTGGTGTGATGTGTGATGTAACCTCTGCCTGCTTTCTAGATAAGAGACTGAAGACCAGGACTTCTCTCCTTAGGCCTGTCCCCAGCGCATCACAAAGTAATTGACCTGGCTGCTTTCTGGGGGTTGTTTTTGTTTGTGGCGGTGTCAACTTGATACAACTTCGAGTTGTCTGAGGAGAGAGAACAACAATTAAGGAATTGCCCCATAAGGTTGACTTGTAGGCAAGTCTGTGGGACATTTCCTTAATTAGTGATTGGTTGAGAGGACCCAGAGCATTGTGGGCAGTGCCATCCCTGGGGAGGTGATCCTGGGGTGTCTAGGAAAGCAGGCTGAGAAGCACAGAGAATAAGCCAGTGAGCAGAATTCCTGCTTCCATTCCTGCCCTAACATCTTTTTCCATGAGACACATGAATGTGGAACTGTAAGCTGAATTAAACTCTTTCCTCCCAAGCCATTTTGGGTCATGGTGTTTTATCACACCAATAGAAACCTAAATAAGGCAGTGACATCAGGCATTGCTAGGCAGATCATCACCGAAACATGGCTTGGCCCAGGGAGATGGGGACACAGCTGTTCACATCACCTAGACTTGGACTCTCAGCACCAAAGACAGTCCCAGAAGTTTCTAGACTGAGGAGAAGCAGACCTTCCAGTTGACCACCGCCCAAGGCATTTCCTGTGAGCAAACTGGACCAGTACCGTTCATATCGCAGTGCAATAGCCAAGGGGTTGCCTGAGCGACACTTGGAAGCTGACTTGATGTGCACACCCCTGGGCTCCATGTGTGATGGCTGAATTGCAGCTCAGGCAGGGGTGGGATGTTTGAATTCCAGCTTTTAGTCACGTGGGTTTCAGAACAGCAGCCAGGTCTGACCTAGGCCTGAAAGGCCTTCCTGGATGATGCATCCTGGAGGTTTTTGACTAAAGTGTGAGGATACAGCCTAGGCATGCTGGGAAAAAGAGAGAGAGAGAGAGAAAGATCTCCTACGTGCTCCCAGCAGCACAGCTGCCTGCCCTCCAGGCTCCTGGGGTTCCTACCTCCATCCAGACCTGACCCATTCTTGCTTTGTAAGCTTTGAAGCTCCAGGCCTAACCTGTTCCCAGTGCCAGGAATGTGGCTCCACACCCACTTTGCCCTGAGGGCTCCACACAGACTCACAGCTGACCAGACCATCTGACTTTATTCAGAAGCATCCCCTTCTGATCTCTCTCAGCTTCCACTATACCTGCGTAGAATCTGCCCTTAGCACCTGATACTCAGTTGGCAGCACGTGGGGCTCCCCTGCCAGACCTGAGCGTTTAGAGCACCCACAGCTCCCACAATGTGCTGCACACAGTGGGGTTGCTCCCTCTCCGCCCCCCCCCCCGTGTGTGTGTGTTTGTGTGTGTGTCTGTGTGTCTGTGTTTGTGTCTCTGTGTGTGTCTCTGTGTGTGTGTGTCTGTGTTTGTGTCTCTGTGTGTGTCTCTGTGTGTTGTGTGTGTCTGTGTGTTGTGTGTGTATCTTGTATGCCTATGTGTTGTGTGTCCCTGTGTCTATGTATCTGGGTGTGTGAATGCTCTGACCCACACATGGGTCATCAAGGATGGGGTCTGTGATAGTCTATGAGGAAGACACATCGTCACAATCAGGAAGAGTTCCTGTTTACTCCTTCACCCTTTGCTCTGAGGTTCTGGAAGGCTAGCCTGGAGCTGATCTCATAAGCTGGGCCAGGAAGGCCTGACTAAGCTTTCCTCCCCTTCATTCCCCTGATACCCCCACCCAGACCAGCCTCTGGCCAAGACTGTCCTGTCAGCATGACACACATCAGGTCTGCGTATGACTGCTAATCATGCTCGGCCTAGCTAGCTCAGCTAGGCGGATATTTACAGTGACCCATATTGGAGGAAAAGGAGGAGTTGTCCAGCGCTGTTCTATGAACAAGGGCATGGGCTCCTTCCTCTGTGGGTTTCTGGAAACCTGCCTCCCACAGACAGCCTCTGATAGGCGCCACACAAGGAACACTGTCCAGCACTATGACTTAGGAAGGAGGACCTGTGGGTTCAGTGTCCCAATCCCCTACCCAACAAGCTATGCTCACATCCCTGGCGCCTCAAGATTTCAGAGGCCTCCTTGGTCATGTGGGGACCAGGCCTTGCCTACCTTAACACAGTAATCATCAGTGGCCCAGATGACCTATTCTATACACAAAATACAAACTTAAAACTAGGGAATCTCCTGAGTTTCCCCCATCCTTATAACCCCTTGAGTGAGACTCTCTTCATTTGCTCCTTGCTGCCCCAGCTTAAGGGATTTTGCCCATATTCCTACCTCTGCCAATAACCCTGTTCCCCTTAAATATGTCACATACAGCTGAAACTTGGCAAGGAAAGGGAGCAACCAGGATTATGTTTATGTAATGGCGTGTCATAGGAAATTAGATGATAATAGAAATCAAAAGTCATGGGAAACTTTGATCCCTTTCGTGGCCTCTCTAATAAAAGCCTTGGGTTCTCTCCACCGCTGTGTCAATGAGACTGGAGATTGTTCCAGACCCACAAAGACCTGTCATCGGTTTACAAGTAGAAAGGGCTCTAAGCTAACCTATCCCTGAGCATAATGTGTATGGAGGTGCTGGGGGGGAGTTTAAGTGGGTTTGACTATAGCTTTTCTTTCTTAATTTCAGATCTGCAACTTGCTCAGTGAACTGTTTCCAAGGGCTCCCTGGATATTAATTGGGTATGGTGCATTTTTCCTAATCATGGAACTTGTCTAGGACTGATGGGCTAGCTCTGTGAACAAGGGTATAGGCGCCTCCCTCTGTGGGTCTCTGGAAGCCTGCCTCCCACAGCCAGCCTCCCACAGACAGGCATCACACAGGAAAATTGTCCTGGCCCTGTGACCTAGGAAGCAGGCTCTGCGAATTCCGTGTCTGACCTCACAAGCCCATAAGCTCACGTGCCGATGAGGCACAACACGGATACACGAATGACCTGCTCTACATCCAAACTAAAGCATTACAAACTATGAGTTTCAGTCCAAATTCTCCACAGATTCTACCTACACATGTTAAGTTCTGTGTGGATTAGCCAGTGAGGAAGTAGCTATGTGACTCCAAGTGTGTGTCTAAAGGACCACTTTCTTCTGTCTGCTCAGGACTCGGGAGAGCATCTTCAGTAGAGAGCCTGGAAAGCACCCTATGGTAGAAGGTGCTAGAAGGTAAGGCACCCTATATAAACTGGAAGGCTTGGGAGAAGATGAACAATGGACTTGTTTCACCAGCAACCGACCAGAACCCAGAGTGGTATCTTGTTACATCTCTGAGCCAGACTCAGGCATCCCGGAATGTGAACAGTGTGAGCAGTGGGTTCCTTGTTGCTACTTGTCTCTGCTGAGATGGCCACAGGGTTAGCTGCTTCTCCAATTGCACAACACTAGGGCAGGTGTCCCGGAGCTCCTGGGGCCAGTCTTACGTTCAGGATCATTCCTTCCTTTGCCCACAGCCTGAGGCCAGGTCAGGAGGTGACTCCAGCTCCTCCCTGGGCTCATGATCCCTGCAGAGGGATAGGGGTAAGTGCTGGTCTTCCTGGAGGACTCCTAGCAAGGATCAACATGGCTAGGTTACGAGGTGGGGCCATACTGCTTTGCTTTCCTGGGAGGCACAGGGAAAGGTGTGGAGCAGGCACCTTGACTTGCGTGCAGGGAACCATAGTGTGTGCCCAGCACCGTGCTAAGAGCTTTCCTATAACCCCTTGCTTGGACCTCACATAGCAGAGAACAAAGGTGAGGGCTGGGGAGATGATAGCATTGCTTGCCTGAGGTTAGACCCCATGTTTGCCTTTTTATCAGTCTGGGGCTCTGATCTCAAATTGAACACCCTACCTGTCCACAGGGTATATACCCGACTTCAACTCTCCAAGAACAGGCAGTGAGGGCACCTCTACTCTGTAAAACAGGGGCCCACCAAACCTACCCTGGCCAATTCATAGAGCCTGGCTAATTCTGGGGCATCCTGAAGCCATGGGACCTGGCTGGGATCACCTTCCTGCCTTCCATCCCTCCTGGATAGCATCCAGCTGGACCAGTGAGTCAGTACCTTCATTCTCATGTATCTGGGAGGGTAGGCCTCTCCTGCTGTCGGTTTGGCTCCATCAACCTGTGTGGGGGTGCCCTGGCAGCCAGGCTGCTATCAGCCAGGCCCTGGGGCTTGGCAGCCTTCCTAAACTCTCACACAGGGTTTGCCCTCTTCCTTAACCCACCAGCCTCTTCTCTGGGATCAGAGAACCATTTCTAGATTCCTCTGGTCACTTCAACCATGTCCTGGACCAGGCTGTGGTGGCTTCTGGTACATTGAGTGCACGGCCTCTGTCCTGGCCTCAGCAGAAGCCTCCCAGAGCACACAGCCAGGCTCAAAGGCCAACCTGCTGTTTTAGAGCCAGCCTGAAACATATGAGGAGAAGGGATTGGGCCCAACCAAGCAGCAGAGAGGGAAGTGGATCTTGGCTGGACCTTCAGGTGGGATGTGTGGGAGGGTAATCTACAGTTGGACTGGACTGTGCAGGTAGGCGCAAGACCATCTGCTGAGTGCCAAGGCAAACATCACCCCACACACTAGGGTGGCCTGCACCTTAGAGGGAGGAGACAGAGTAGCAGCCTGTGTTCTGGCAAGGTGGCAAACTTTCAGGTCCTGTTGCTCATCTACAAGATGGGCTTAATAAAGCCAGGCTTGTTCTATGCAGTCTCTGCAGCCATTTCCACAGAGGTCCTGGCCAAAGGCCTTCGGGTCAGCATGCTGCCAACATAGACATTTCTTTACACTCCGTATGTTGCCTAACAAGACCTGCACCATCTTCTGTTGGTCCCTTTCCATGTTCATCATCCTTGGAGGAGGAAGAACCTAGAGGCATTTTGCACAAGGTGGGGCAAAAAGTGGGGCACCTGACAGGGAACAGAGCAAGCATTGTGCCCTCCTATAGACCTGCCCCTCCCCACACTTGATCCTGTGAAAAGCCTGAGATCCCAAGTGGGAACTGCAGCCTTGCTGATTGCATGTTATGGCTTCAGTGGTTCTCTCTGGGAATCGAGGATGAACTAGCCGATGAGGGTAGCACTTGGGCCACCCTCACAGTCCCAACCCAGAAAGATCCATGGGGGTTGGGGGAAGAGAAAGAAATATGCAAATGACCCCTAGCTCAGACTGATGACCAACAGACTATGTGTGCTGTGGAATCTGATTTGTGGAAGTTATCAGGGCTACTCACTCTTGGGGCTCAGAAGGATGAGCAGAAGTTTTCAGGAGAGACAGGATCTGGAGGCCCTAGGCTCTAGCAGGAAGAATATGCCTGGGCTGGCCTAGGGCAATGCCTGTAGGGAACGCAGGTGTTCTGAAAAACCTAGAGGCACAGGTGTGTGAGACTCACTGGGAACTCTGAGACGACCGCCAACAGACATGTGGACACCCTATGGCCCATATCTCAGCCTTCCAGGAACTGGTTGGATGAGACAAGACCCAACCCTAATGTATTCAAAGAGCAGATCGACCCAAAGATCTCCAAATATGGGCGTGAATTGACGTCCAATGTCACGTTCCTCCTTAGGTGGGGCTGCCAGCTCTTCTTCGAATGAAAGCTATGCACACAGTTTCACCTACCATATCCAGAAGGCAAGGTCACCCCCCTTCACCTCTTCCACACACAGCCTATCTCCACTGAAGAATTCCTTTGTTTTTCTTATTTCCTTTCATGAGGAAGGCTGGCACCCATGCTGTGGAACAAGCACGGAGGCCTGTGGTGACAATGAGAACTCTTCCCCTAGGTTTCAGCATTGGAAACACTTGGTCCCCAGTTAGTGAAGCTCTTTAGAAAGGCTTCTGAGGCATGGCTTTGCTGGAGGAAATGCATCACTGGTGATGGAATAGAAGAATTCCCGTTGTCATCTCACGTTCAGTTCTTGCCTTTCTGCTTTGGGCTTAAGGCTAAAGATGTGCTCTCTCAGCATCCTGCTCCAGCCACCTTGCCTGCCACTGGTTGCCACATTTCCCCACCATGATGGACTCTCATCCCCCTGAAACAGTAAGACAAAATAAGCTCTGGCGTACGTTGCTTCTGGTCGTGGTGTTTTGTCATAACAGCAACAGAAAGGCAACTAATACATGACCAAGGACAGCTCACCAAGCTGGTTCTTTCCTTCTACCACGTGGGGCCTAGGGATCAAACTCATCATTGCCCTTACCTGCTGAGCTATCTCAAAACCCTAAAGAACCTCTTTTTTTTTCTTTCACTTTGTTTTTCGAGACAGCGTTTTTCTGTGTAGTCATGGCTTTCCTGGGATTCACTCTGTCCATCAGTCTCACCTTCACTCAGAAATCCACCTGCATCTGCCTTCCAACTGCTGGAATTAAAGACTAGTGAACCCCTTGATATGGGGCCAACTCCTACATTTTGCAGAGGAGGAAACTGAGAAACAGTGAGTATGGCTTTGGGGTTGCTGAGATGACTCAGTGATTAAGAGCACTGGCTACTTTTCCAAAGGACCTGAGTTAGACCCTTGGTATCCACAGAGCAGCTCACAGCCATCTGTAACTCCAGTTCCAGGGTATCTGATGCCCTCTCCTGTCCTTCGCTGGCACCAGGCACATACAGTGTGCACAAATACCCATGCAGCCAGAAACCCCTATACATAAAATTAAAAACTTTTAAAATAGAGTATGGCGTTATGCTATTGAGTCATGGAAGAGCAGCCTCCACCTCTGCATTCTGCCCAAAGGATCCCCCACAGATACCTGCTGCTGTCACCTACTAATATATATCCCTGCCCAGTTGCACCTCCTGGTGTCCTACCTCAGGATAGATGGACTAGCCTGAACTCTGACCTCTCAGCCATTGCTCGTTCTTGACCCATGATTCCTCTTGTTGGCACATGCCCATCTCTGTGCAAATCCCCAAGCACCCATCCACCCTTGCCACACACAGGCACCATCCTGTTCTAGGGGGATCTCTCTTCTGGCCCTCATGATCACCAAGTGTGCATATGGTATACATAGATACATGCAGGCAGAACACTCACACATAATAAAATAATCTATACAGTGAGAATAATACTTAGGAATAAATTTAACCAAAGAGGTAAAAAAAAAATCTATACACGGAAAACTGTAAGACATTGGTGAATAAAATTGAAGAAGAAAAAAAAATGAAGATACCCTAAGTTCACGGATTGGAAGAATTAATATCTTTAAAATATCCACACTACCCAAAACTTACAACCAATGTTGTCCCTTTCAAAATTCCAATGACAATTTTTACAAAAATAGAAAAAAAAATCCTAAAATTCATATAGAACCATAAAGACTCTACTCAAAGCAGTTTTTTTTTTCTTTTTTTCGGAGCTGGGGACTGAACCCAGTGCCTTGTGCTTGCTAGGCAAGCGCTCTACCACTGAGCTAAATCCCCAGCCCCACTCAAAGCAGTTTTGATTCCAAAGAGCAAAGCTGCTATGAGTGTTGTAGCACCTCGGCTCAAACTATACTACAAAGATACAGTAATCAAAACAACATGGTACTGTCACAATAACAGGATGCCCAGAAACAAATCCATGCTTTTAAAAAAATAAAACCAATTGCTTTTCATGAAAGGTGCCCCAAACGATTAGAGCCTAATCGTTGGTGAAAGCATGTGTAGCCAAGCTGGGCGACCCAAGCTTGTTCTGTGTGACCCCACACAGTGGGTAGAAGGAACAGCCCTTCCATAAAAGACAGTCACACAGAGAAGAATAAGCATAGGTCTTCGTCTCACACACAAGCATTTGAGATTGGTTATAAAGGGGTAAGCCCACTAAGAAAGTGTGCCCCCTCACACTGGCCCCACGGTGGGTTTTAGAACAGGAAATCAAGACCCAGGAAACAAAAGCAAACATGGGATTGCCCCTAAGTCAAAGGTTCTACGCAGCAGGAAAGCAACCACTGGAGCCATGGCATAGCCCACAGACTGGTATTTGCAAATTGCATGTGTGAAAAGGAGTTAATATTCCAAAATGCACAAAGAGCTCAAATAACTCAACTGTAAGAAAACAAATAATCAGTTAAAAAATGGCCAAAGGGGGCGCTGTAGAGATGGCTCAGTGGTTAAGTAGCTGCTCTTCGAGCGGACCTGGGTTCAATTTCTAGCACCCACATGGCAGCTCACAACTGTACTTCCATTCCAGGGGACAGTACACTGTCATACAGACAGACGTGCAGGCAAAACACCAGTGTACATTTTTAAAATGGCCAAAGGATCTGAATAAACACGGCTCAAAAGGAGACAAACAAATACCCAATGGGTGTATTTAAAACAAACAAACAAATAAACAAACGCATGCAGGCGAGCAACGGGAGCTCATTCGTAAAAGGCATAGCCACGCCAGATGACCCAAGTCTAGTCTGTGTGACCCCCACATACCAGGTAGAAAGAACTGGCTCCCATAAGTTGTCCTCTGACCTCCACACAGTCAAATAAATAAGTGTAACTAAAATGCTCAGCAATACTAAAACCATGAGGGAGGATCGTCCCACACCCGTCAGGATGGGTGTTAGCAAAAGGATCAACGATAATAAGCACTGGCGGGGATTGAAGAGTAAAAATGGGCTCAGAAAGTTAACATAGAGCTGCCATCGGATGCAGAGAGACCGCCTGTGGGTGGACAACTGTGGGACACGGAATCTGTAATGTTTATTGCAGCAGCAGCAGCAGCAGCCGACGATGTAAGGAGTCAGCTAAGCATCTATCAACAGATCAACAGGAGAAGGAAATGCTGACTGTAAGGCACAATGGGTGGGCTAGGGAGTCAACTCAGCTGTAAGTGCTTGCCCTGAACCCACAAGTAAAAAAGCAGGTGGTGTGGGCCTGTGACCCCAGTTGTGATCCCAGTGATCCCGACGGACACAGGCAGTAACAGGCAGATCCCTGCGGCTCTCTGTCCACCTAGCTCCAGGCCAGTGAGAGGGCCTGTCTCAAAATTAAAGTGGGCCAAACCGGAAGAGCAATATTTGAGGTGTCCTCTGGCTTCCATAAAATGCGCACACACACACAGACGAGAGAGAGAGAGAGAGAGAGAGAGAGAGAGAGAGAGAGAGAGAGAGAGAGACTTTCTCCTGACTGCCAGGAGTTGATCCTCTCCTTATCCATCTTCCTTGACCCATTGTCATAGCCAGAAAAATATTTTGGAAGAAAAATAGCAGAGGGGTGGACCACCTCGCTGGCCTTGGGAATTCACTTCCAGCTCTCTGTGTGGTGTACAAAGCTCCCCCAACCATGGCCAGTGCCTTCTGCCCAAACCATCTCCTCCTGTCGCATGCCCACACCCATTCTTGGCCCCAGCTGGGCAAACACACAGCATTCCCAACTGCCCTTAGACCCAGAGGACTAAGATGTGCTCAGACCAGCTTCCTGCCCTTTAACCTCAAGGCCTGCTGGTGGACTTGTTTTTAAATTCCATTCCCTCCACAGGAATGTTCTCCAGGGGCCAAGCCTCCTTCCCACCTCTGGACTTTTGGAAACCCTCGCACATAAGGGATTCACTGTAGACGCCTTCCACGGCAGGCTCCCCACACAAACAAACATAGTATTTTAGTCATATGCACTTCTAGGGTCTGAAATTAAAGTCGGGGCCAAAGGGAAACACAGGTCTCCCGGAGAAGCAATGTGAGGGCTGGTGGAACACACACATGCTCACACTTGCACGCACATGCACACACAGATGAACAGATAGCTTAGCTGTGAGGCCCAACCTACACTGATATGCAAAGTCTTCAACAGCCCAGACTCCGATTGTGCTGGCCACCAGGCGAGCTGAGACCAGGTTGTGCCCTACTCCCTACCTATGTCTTGCTTCATGGTGGAGGTCACACACAGATGCAGCCCTAAAGGATCTGCCTGCATTCCTGACCCTTGTAATTAGAAAATCAGTTTTCTAGAACAGCCTTTTCTGAGTTATGTCTGCAATTTGTTGGATCGGATAGCAGACGGCTTCAAAGTTCAAAAGGGACCAAACTTTGTAAGTCATTTCAGAGAACCCCTATGTATGCTGGGGCAGCTATATGGGTGGGTGATGACCTGGAGGGGGCATCCCACAGCTCCTGTGGGCTGCGGACTAGACACTCGACTCCTCCCCTTCCCTGCTCACCTTGTCTTACTTCTACAGGGGATTCTCATAGTCCTGACTTCCCCAGGCAGGAGCAAGTGACAGAATGTGTGTCAAGCACAGAGCACGTGCTATGTGTTTCCCTAAGATAGCGTGGGGTGGACCCAGTGAGATGGCTCCTCAGGAAAGGTGCTTACTGCCAGCCCTCAAGAGGTGAATTCAGTCCTTGGGACCCACATGGTGGAAGACGAGAACTGACTCCTGCAAGCTGCCCTTTAACCTTCACGCCTGCGCTGCAGAATACATGTGTGCATGCACACACACACACTCTGAATGAATGAATGAATGAATGAATGAATGAATACTTTAAAAAAGATTGGCTAGGACAGTGGTTGCTAAAAGAGACAGCCATGAACAAAAGGGCTGGACGGTTAGTCGATACACACTGAAAATAATTCCTGCATAATTATTTTCTGAGCTATGCGGGCAAGGACAGCTACAGTTAGGGAAGAGGTACAAGATCTTGCTCTGTTGGAGGACCAAACACACCGCATTCTACCCTCACAGCCTGTAAATGTGGCATCGTCTGGAGAAAGGACTGCTACAGATACAATTAAGAGAAGGGCCTGGAGGCAGAGTGATCCAGCGTTATGAGCTAAAGTGGCCACAGGTATGCAGACAGAGGGAGACAGGATAAGCATTCACCAGCACGGAGCCAGTGTGAGGAAAGATAGAGAACGATCTGAAGGTGCTGCTGTTGAAGATGAAGTGACAAGGCCACAAAGCAAGGGCCACCTGCAGCCACCTGAATGTGGAAGAGGCAAGGAATGAATTGTCACCTGGAGGGAGCTTAGCTTTGCAAAACAACCTGGGTCTCGGCCCAGTGACATGGATGTTGTCTTTGTGGCCTCTAAAACTTAGAGAAGACAGATTTCTGTGGTTTAAAACTACCACGTTCACAGAGCTTGTTATAGCAAACACAAGAGATCCAGGCAGGTCCCGGAGGCTAGCCCATTTTAATATGCCTGGGACACACTAAAAGACACTCAGCATTCTAGTGATTTGGTCAAGGTTACACCCAAGACTTCAGGTCCCTATACTATTATGTTTCTTCCTGATCATGCTAAGACCCAGAGAGATCAAGATGGGGAAGCTCCCAGTTCCCGTGGTAACCTACAGCTGCCCCAGGGTGGTCATCACTGCCCCCAGGCTGGATGGTCTCCTGTCATCTGGGTCCCATGCTAGATTCTATGGGAAAGAGTTGGGGAGCAGACAACTATGAAAGATCTATCCTAATGTAAAAAGAAGAAGGAATTGAATCAGGCCAGGGGATTGCAGTAATTATCAGGCTGCCCAGACAGGAGTTGTTCATTGAGGTAGCTGGGAGTTTATCTCTTCCAGTGGTCTGACTGTAGCTTGTGGCTTGACTATGAAAGTCATTCTATACGTGTGTGTGTGTGTGTGCGTGCATGCGTGTTTGTGCGTGTGCACATACACGTGTATTAAGGCCAAAGGTTAAGCTTGAGTGTCATTCTTTGTAAGCTGAGCTGCCTAGCCAGTGGGCTCCATGGTCTGCCTATCTCTGCCTCCCCAACGCTGGGCCGACACGTGTGTGCCTCTATACACATGTATATTCTAGGGATCTGGGGTTCTGGGGATCAAACTCATGCCCTTTTGCACAAGGCTTCATGCTGAAATGTGGTTGTTTCTGTGGAAGTATTAGAAGGTGGACCCTTAAGACAGGAGTGAGTGATCAAAAAGAGATGGATGTCTTTCTCCCTGGACTGGACTCATTTTCCTGAAAGCTAGCTGTTGTAAGCAAGTCTGCTTCGTTAGGTCCGTCCCTTCTACAGGTGTCTGCTCACCACCACCTCTTCCAGTGTCATGGCTCAGCTGCATGTGTCTGCCCAGACCTGAACTACAAGCTTCCAGTATTATGACTCAAGTAAACATTTTTCTTTATTAATTCTCCAGTCTCGGATATTCTGTTACAGCAACATCTAGTTAATTGCAACATTCCTGTCTTGCTCCAAAATGAAGTGCAGGCCGCTCTGGAGAGGCAAAAAGCAGCCAGGGCAGGAATTCAAAGAGAGAACAGTTGCAGGCTACCGACCTGCTACACATATGAGCAGGGTGGCCTCTTCAAAGGTGTTTAACGGCGGCATGTGGAACACATATCACTTCTACCCACTGAGCCATCTCACTTGCCTCCTACATTCTGTTTTTAAAGATTTATTTATTCATTTTATGTATATGAGTACACTGTAGCTGTCTTCAGACACACCAGAAGAGGGCATCAGATCTCATTACAGATGGTTGTGAGCCACCATGTGATTGCTGGGATTTGAACTCAGGACCTCTGGAAGAGCAGTCAGTGCTCTTAACCACTGAGCCATCTCTCCAGCCCCCTGCCTCCTACATTCTGTTTTGAGAAGCAGTCACTTGATAAGAGGCCAAAGACAGCACTGATCTCTTTGTTACAGCCCTATTAAAAGAGGAGCCAGGTGCGATGGCACACACCTTTAATCCCAGCCCTTGGGAGGAAGAGGCAGGCGGATCTCTGAGTTGGAGGCCAGCCCGGACTATAGAGTGAATTCCAGGACAGCCAGACTGTGTAAAGAGACCCTGTCTCCAAAAAATGTCATTAAAATATAAAATTTAAATAACTTTAATTATTTTGGTTGCGAGCCTAGCCTTTAACGGCTGAGCCATCTCTCCAGCCCATAACTTTAATTATAAAACCACTGTTTTTGCATCTTATACAGAGAAGACTGAGAGACAGAAACTTCATTTTAAACAGGTCATTTGCTGTCTCTCCCACCAGGGCTGGGGACGTGGTTCGGTTAGTAGAGCTCTTGCCTATTGTGAGTCTCTGGGTTCAAGCCCCAGTACTACATAAACCAGGCACGGTACCACAGGCCTATAATCCAGTCTTTGAGGAAGAGGAGGAGGCGGCAGGAGGATCAGAAGTTCAGGGCCATTCTCAGCTACTCAGCAGTTTGAGGCCAGCCTGGGGGGCGGGGCAGGGGGAGCACTTAGCCACATCCCAGCAGGCAGCTCTGGGTAGTATGTGGAACAGTCCTGAGCACTCCAGGGAACCCAGGCCTCTCTGACCTCCCCGGCTACAGCCACACCTGCTCCATTGAATGCCCACATGGCCACCTGTTCCCGCTGACACCCCCCCTCAGCCACGTCTGCTCCACTGGCCCTTCGTCCCAGATTTTCCTTCTACACGAGGCCTTTAATCTTTGCAGGTTTTTTTTCCCTCCCTTAACATCCCTGACTCTCTTGTGAAATGCAAATTAATTAGCGTCTAATTACTCACTCATCCCTGAGTCTGCAGCCTTCTCTGTCAGGTTTCTGTTGAACATCTCTCTCATCAGCTGAGAACACAGCCCATTAGGAACAATGTAGTTTAAGGGAGGGAGGCGGCCCCTCCCCCTGCCTCTCAGGCTTTGTCAGAAGCCATTTAAGCAGAAGGTTCCAGAAGCACACCCATTCCGATTGGGGAGGGCGACCCCACCTACCACTCACTTCAATCACCAGCTTCATTTCAGGGAACCGACTGTGGGTTGTGCCTTGGGCTGCCCTAGGCCAAGATAGGAAAGTCAGCCTCTCGCCTCAGGGAGGCTGCCCGGTTGGGAGCCAAGATCTGCCTGTGTGCAACTGCCCGTGCCCTCCCTGCCAGCTGGTGAGGAAATGTGTGGCATGCCCAGGGACATGGCGTAGTCTTTCAACCCAGACGGCTGAGTTTTAGTTTAGGAGGAGGTGGCGGCCAGCTTGAACTGGCGGTCAGCCTTGGCCCACAATCTTCCTGAAGCCAGTCTAAAGAGGGAACATGGGGTCAACTCACCAACTCTCTGGAAGACCTACAGCCTGAGTCCCTCAGAAGACGATGGCTTGGACATGAGGAGAATTAGCCCAATCGGGGTTTTTGCTGGGTATGGGTGGTTCGATGTGTGAATAGGTTTGCATGTGTGTGCAGTACTTGTGAACATGTATACACGCCCTCTGTGGAAGCCAGAGGTCATTTCTCAGGGGCCCCTCTACCTTGTTTTTCTGATCAAGATCTCTCACTGGCCTTGTACTTGCAGATTCTGCTAGGCCGTCCCACAGATCTTCACGACTCCACCTTCCCAGAACTGGGATTAAAAACATGTAACACCAGTTAGTTGCCTTTACTAGGGTGCTGGGGATCAGACCCAGGTCTGCACACTTTTGCAGCGAGCACTTTCCCAGCTGAGCCACCTGCCCTTCCCCGAATCCTCGGTGACTGTTGTTCGCTTTCTCAGAAGGTGGTTTGAAACTGTATGAGCTGGGCCTGCGAGAATCCCTCCCTCCACTCTTCTGATGAGTGTGTAGAGATGGCTAGGACTCAGAGGAAAGGGACCTCCTGGGAGAAAACACCTTTCCCAGATTCTGCCTTGAAGGGACTGCCACCCACATCTGTCCCCTGCTGTCATCTGACTGGGACCCATGCAGGGAGTAGCTCATAGAGTTCTGTTGGCTTCAGGTCATCTGGCTCTCCTCTGCCTTATAGTGACAGGTCACCCCTCACCTCAGCAAAGCCTGGCCAGTTCATTGCTCTCCTAAGATGCCACACAACTCCACTGAAGCTGAGAGAAAGTGGCAGACCTGGCTGCTCTTGGCCCGTGGAGAGCGGCTCACTCTCTGCCATCAGGGGCCTAGCTTCCACGTGATTGGACCAGCATCCATAAACCAATGAAGAGGAATGATTCTGTGGAGGGGAGAGTGAGGGACATACACCATCCTGGGAGAAAGCACCAGTTTCTGTGGCTGAGAACTGAGAAAGAAGACTTTGGTGGCTAAGGCAGGAGACAAGCCAAGTGGGAGGCAACGGCTTCAACGGACAGAGTGGCCCTGTGGATGATATTCAGAACTGCGGCAGAGGGTAGGGACTGTGGCCTAGCTGGCTCTCAGCCACGTGCTCCAGGGATAGCTCCTGGCCCTCCTTAAGCTGGGAAAAACCCAGTTAGTATTTCCCAAGGTGGCCCTTGAGTCACAGCCCCATGCTGCCAGGTCAGCCCTAGGAGAAAACACCTTTCCTATACTTGGCTCAGACCCTACCTTGAGGGGACAGCTACTCACACCTGTCCCCTCTTACCACCTCACTGAAACCCTGGCAGGAAGTAGCTCATATAATTCGTTGGCTTCAGGTCATCTGGTTCTCCTCTGCCTCACAAACAGGTCACCAGGTCACCCTGCTTGGCTGAGGCCCTGATGCTCAAATCACTTAGCAAGCACCAGCTCTATCCCCTGGGCCCTGCAGTTCCCTCCAGAAGCCTGAATACAATCCCATCTCTCACTTACACCCGTGCGCACACTCACATTCAACACCGAGGGTGTCACTGGAGTTCATCTGAGAAGCAGCCCTGCCACTGGTCAGGGTACTGACAGGTTTCAATGGGCCTGAGGATCAGAACCTTTGCAACCAACAGGGCCAAAAAAAAAAAAAAAAAAAAAAAAAACCCCCACAGGTTCAATGTGGGCTGCATTGGCTGGCAAAAGGTCATTCTTCAACAGAGTGCAGAAGGGTTGGCATAGGTATTTTAGTTGTGAGCCTTAAGAGGCCTTGCTATAAAACAAGTGGCATCTGAGCTGGCCCTGGAAGATGGGATAAAGTAGGAAATCCAGGCTCAGTGTGTCTTGAGAGCATGACACAAAGCAAGACGGTTCAAGACTAGAGAACCAGAAAGAAACCATTATTGACTACAATGGCAGGAGCCTGGGACGGGAGTCTTAACTTACTTTCCATTGTTTATTTGGCTTACAATTCTCACTTTTCTTTAAAAAGTTTAGACCTACCTGCCTAAGGATTGTGCAGCCCACAGTGGACTAAGCCTCCCTACGTCAATTAACCATTAAGAAAATGCCCTACCGAGGTGCCCACAGGCCAATCTGACAGAGGCAAGTTCTCAACTGTGGTTCCCTCTCCCCAGGTGACTTTAGTTTGTATCAAGTTGACAGAAACTAAGCAGCACAGAGAGTGTAAGGACAGCTGCTCAGAGATAAGTGAGGAGACACCTGCCTGCAGCCAACAGAGGTCAGAGGACCTGGGCAACAACCCAGGAGGTATACATCCAAGGAAGGAATTGCTGGGGACAGTCCGAAGGCAGAATGAAAGAACAAATGTATATATAGTAGTCTGGGGACTGGAAGGACCTCTGAGAGCGAAGGTTGAGGCTGGCTCTTCATTCTGGATCGAGCATGACTGGACATTCTGCTACCCAGAGAGGTCCAGTTTGGGGGCTCAGGAGAAAGACCAAGGTTGCTGACGTGGTCATGATGGAGTAGATGAATGGCCAGAGACCTGCTGCAGCAGGAAAGCCCTAGGCTGGATGTGCAGAGTGTGCCTACCTCACCCTAATTTGCATACTTCCTACAGCCTTTGTCTCAGAGAACCTCTGGCTTCTGTACAAGTACACAAGGCTCTGGCTTCCCCCCAGCACCCTCTCCCAAGCCCTACGTCAGGTGGTGGCAATCCTCCCAGGGAGTTTACAATTTAATAACTAACCACACTACTGAGGCCATGAAGGACTGAGGCCAGGAGCTCCCCACCATCCCATGGCATCCCAAACACCGACCTCACTTGTCAGCATGCTCTCTGCAGACCCTCCTAATATACCCACTCCTCTCCACCACATCCATCAGCACACACACACACCCCATCCCACCCCCCCCCACAGCATGTGCTGGGTAAACAAGAAGCCATCTATTAGTGTTCGAGCCTTGGAGCTTCGGGACTCGCTCCTCACAGCCCCAGAGCCAGTCCTACCTGGCTGATGCCATCTGTGTGTAGTGGTTGTAGCTCTGCGTCTCTGTTCTCCTCCCACCCCCATCCCCACCCTTGCCACCTCCCCAGCGCAAAGGCTGCCCTCTATCTCTATGACCTCAGTCCACAGCACAGTCAACAGCCCAGCCTTTCCGTCTCTCCATCAGTAAAAGAGAACTCTGAGTCTGATTTGGGGGGACTTCTGAAGCTACCACCAGTCTGATCTGTATTACCTGATTGGTGTTACCACCACCATTGCCCGCCTCCAACCCCCCCACCTCCAACCACCCCACCCCCAAGCTGGCCAGAACTCCAGACCAGCTGTGGCACGCATAGGAACTGAACCAAAAAGCACTCTGGGGGAGAAAGCCACATTTCAAATCCCCACTGTGGCCTTGCCTTCTTCTTGTTTTTTCTTATGCTCTATCTTGCCTCTGGGAGCCAATCTGAGGGAGGAGGAAGAAGAGGAAGAGGAGGAAGAGGGAGAGGAGGAGGAAGAAGAAGGGGAGGAAGAGGAGGTGGAGGAGGAGGAGGAAGAAACCATGATGGGGAGATGGAAAATATTCCTGGTATTGTTCTGAGGCCGCAGCCTGTGGCTGTGGAGGGAAGGGGGGGGATGGGGAGGAGAGGTTAACAAGATTAAAAAAGCCATAATGAGGCCACAGCACAAACCCTGCAATTATGCTCCCAAATTTAATCAAAACAGCTTCCCGCACTGGGCCTGTAACATATCTACCAGGCCCTGTCAGGTTCTGCCTCCTAGGCCCAGCACTGAGATAGGACAGGGCCCTGAAGTCTTTTTGTAGAGGAGGTATGGGGTTGTCCTAACCTGGCACCTCCCACCTACCCCAGCCCATCCAGGTGAGCTCTTGCAGACTTTCTAGCTGTGTGCCAGCTCCCTTTCCTCCTGTTCCCTGGCCTCCACCCTGGCCCTGTGGCACAGCCACCAGCTACCGGTATTTCCTGGCTCCCTCAGAGAAACCCCAAGGCTAGCTCTTCTCCTAGTCACACACAGAAGCTTACCCACTGGGGTGAGCCTTCTGGGGGTGCTGAGAGGTTTGCTTTGTTTGTTTGTCTGGGCTGGGGTTGAATTTAGGGCTTTGTGCATGTTTCCCAATCCAATGAGAGAAACAGTGGCACATTCAGTCCCCAGTCAGCAAACCTGAGGTCAGACTACATCTCCATCAATAAACTGAATGAGTCTCTACCCTGAGCTCAAGTTCTTCTCAGTCTGGCAAAGCCGATTGTCATGGTACCATCTCAATAATAATAATAATAATAATAATAATAATAATAATAATAATAATAATAATGTGTTTATTTATTTTAGAGGCTGGAGCTGGACATGTCACATCATGTGTGTGGAGGTCAGAGGACGACCTGTGGGAACTGGTTCTCTCCTCCTATGTGGATTCTGGGGATCGAACTCTGGTCATCAGACTTGGTAACATGCACCCTTACCCACTGAGTCACCTTCCTGGAATCACCATTTCTTATAACAACAACAACAACAAAAAACGTTAAGAAAGCTTGGCTTTGTGACAAGGCCTGTGTTCTCTTCGGGGACCTGCTCAATGAGGGATATCATGTAAAAATCCACAGGTTCCGGGTAGCTGGAGATCAGCCTGGGGGTTAAAAGCAGTAGGGACAGTTAAAGTCCAGCGGGTGCATGGTCTTGCTGGGGCCTGGGTTGGGGGATGCTACAGAAATAAAGAACTGACGGCTGTTGTAGCGAGAAAACAAAGGTAGCAATGTTCAGAGAGTCACACAACTTTCTCGAGATGAGACACAGCAGGGCTAACACCAGGGCTGGAGTTAGAATCCTGAACTTTTGGCCCTGATCCCAGAGCTCAAATCCCCTTTCCCTGCCCGGAAGCTAGGAGTGTGGGGTTGACAAAGTTCGGGGTGCGCTGAGACGTTCGCTGTTGTCATGTGTCCTTCTGTGGAAGCCACTTGCCTGTCGTGAATCCGTGAAGTGACTATCACATGGCACTCCTGTCTTAGACCGTCCTTCACCACCTAGGAGCCTCTCCTAGAGGAAGTGACTCTGGGCTCCTGCCGGACCCCGCCCCTCCCCCAGCACCCTCCCCAGGACTGGGACCCAGACCCAGCTGGCCAGAACCTCGTGAAGCAGCATCTGTTCAGGAAGCCTGGCTCCTCCTGCTCCATCCCCTCTTCCGCCCACCCCTCTCTGCCTCGGGCCTCTCTGGAAATTCCATGAAGAATCGCTGCACAGAGGACTTGCTGAAAGCCACCTGGAGTTGCGCTGGCAAAGCCAGGGACAGTGGGGAGAAGCTGCAGCTAACCTCGAAAGATGGGGTGATGACGGGCTTCATCGGAGGCTGCCAGGGGAAGGAAGGCTGGCTCCAGGATGTTGGCAAACCCCTATCTCCAAAAATATTTACATTACTGTTCGTAACAGTAGCAAAATCACAGTTATGAAGTAGCAACGAAAATAATGTCATGGTTGGGAGTCACCACGACATGAGCAACTGTGTTAAAGGGTCGCAGCACCGGGAGGGTCGGAAACCGCTGATTAAAGTCTCCGCAATTAAGGCCTCTCAGAAGCAGCACCAAGAACTAAACTGTGACATTCGTCAGGCAGGGAGTGGCCATTCCCACAGAAACAGCTCAAAGGGATTTCACACACTTAGACCTGGCCAGGCAACGAATCTTGGCTAAAGGTATTCTCACCCCTGCCCTCCCTTGGGACGCTCGAGCAGGAGGCAGCTGTGGCAGAGAGGAGAGCAAGCTCTACCTCAAGGGCGAGAAGTCAGGCCAGAAATCAACTTCCAGCTGTGTGGCCATGGGCTAGTGACTCAGCTTCTCTGTTAAGCCAACTGAGAATACCAACCAGCTTTCCAACTCTTGAGGGTGATTTTTAAAAATCCCAAGAAACTGGTGCTGGGTGGTGGTGCCTGCCTTTAATCCCAGCACTTGGAGGCAGATGCAGGCAGATCTCAATAAATCCAGGGCCATCTTGGTCTACATAGCAAGTGCTAGTCCAGCCAGGCCCTTGTGACTCTGTCTTTAAAAAAAAAAAAAAAGCAGATCTCCTTTGACAAAGTGGTTTGTAGCTTGTTCTTAAGAGGATTAAGCAAACACTCATTTCCCTGGGATACAAGGTAGACAGCCCTGAGTGTTGCTGGAGAGGTAGAGATAAGGGAGTGGGGGCGGTGCTTCCAGGAGAGGGAACATCTAGGGGAGGGGAGAGGCGAGGGGAGGGGATTCCCAGGAGAGTACAAAATGGTAGAAGCAGAGACAGATGGACATCTTAGGTAGGACTGTGTGTGTGTGTGTGTGCATGTGTGTGTGCATGTGTGTGTGCATGTGTGTGTGCATGTGTGCGTGTGTGTGTGTATATGTGTGTGTGCGTGTCTGTGTGTGTGTATATGTGTGTGTGCGTGTATGTGTGTGTGTGTGTGAGATTGGGCTCTCTGTGCATATCTATGCATGTGAGTGATAGGTGGGGGTGAGGTGTATATTGTGTGCTGCGAGTATGTGTGTGATATATGTAGTGTCCGTATGTGAATAAATGATATGTGTGGTGTGTATGCACACCATATTAGGGCCGGTTGGTGATTGGTTGGGGATTGCTGACTTCCTAATAAGGAAAGGTCTTAGTAAAGGACAGATCTGGCCAAGAAGAGGTGAGCCCCCCCCAACCCCAGGGGGGAGAAAGACAGGAGGAATGCATCTTCCCAGGCCTAGTAAGGGAAGATACAGAGTGGGCCGGCCCAGTCACTCCTGCCTGTGGTGTAGACAGATGAGGAAAGCCACACCTGACTGCAGAACCTCATTTTCGCCCCTGTGTTATTAAAGAATGGAGGGCCTGAAGATGAAGACCCATGGAAGCCATCAAAGTGAGGGCCAGGGATCTTGGGATGGGGCCAGGAATGCCAGGCCGGAGCCTGGAATTTCTGCCTTAATCAGAGCAGCTAAGCCCCTGGGCTATCATTTGCGAGGTCCACAACGCTCCTGATAATCACACTTCGGTTTTTGCCTCTCCGTCGATTCTTTTGTGACTTCTGAACAGGACGGGCGCTCCAAGATGAGATTCCCACGCCTTCCCTAGAAAACTGGCCTGGCCAACACAAAAATCATTGGAGCTTCTGTGGCCAGCTGGTCTGTGTCTCTGAGAGAGGTAGCCCCCTTACCAGCCTGGGCATCTATTTTCTTATCTACAACAGCAAAAGGCTCTCTGGTACCCTAGGCTCTTGAACTGGTGAGAGGTAGTAAGGGGCATTGGTCTGGTTGGAGGTGTCTGGCTCCAAGCTGGCCAGTCTGTTGCTAAGTCTGGAAAACAAAAGGTCAGACATAACTCCTGACTCTGTCATTTATTAATTCTCCCAGAAGCTAATCAGTGGCCCAGTAGCTGAGCTGGGACTCATTGCTCAGGCTGTCCAACACCAGAACCTGGGTGAGGAACACCTTTGCCCAGAGACGGCAGCAGGAACTGAACTCCAACAAAGCAGAAGGCTTGAGTTTGGCCCAGGGTTTTTCCTCCTCAGAATTCTCCTTTAAAATCTCCCTCTAGGCATGGCCTTGGGGAGGTGCGGGACCTAGAAGTACATCTGTCATGGCCAGAGAAACCATGTCTTTAAGAAGAAACCCAAACAAGGAATATGGGCTCAGGCTGTGTCTCCACAGATTCTGCCCCCTGTGGTTGTAGGCAGGCTATTTTATGCAGAAGGTCTCCGTGTTTTCACCTGTAGAGGTTTTTGTTTTTGTTTTGTTTTGTTTTGTTTTGTTTTGTTTTACCAATTCCTGCGTCTTTCACTGTGGAGAGACTGCAACGAATGTTTCTGGAGGTGGGGAGATGGCTTAATGGCAAACTCCCTGGCCACCGATGTGTGAGACTCAAGTTCAAACCCCCCCACACCCTACATAAAAGCTGAGTGTGGTGACATACCTGTAAGGCTAACACTAGGAAATCACGAGGAGTCCCTGGAGCTCAGGGAGCTGCTAAACCTGACCAAATCAGTGAGCTCCTGGCTTGTGAGAGACACTGTCTCATTCCAAACAAAGGAAAAAGGAGCACTGGAGAGGGAGAGCGAGTGCTCCGTGGGTTCAAGGGCTTGCTACATAGCCCACTGTCCTACAAACCTACCTCTCTCTCTCTCTCTCTCTCTCTCTCTCTCTCTCTCTCTCATTATAAATACTAAAAGATAACCAAGTGGAGAGTCACAAGTAGAACAGTGTCTTGCACATGTGCATATAACACACACACACACACACACACACACACACACACACACACACACACACAGTCATTTTACAGAAGCATTCCTGGCCTGGCTTGTGCCTAGAGAAGGGAGAGGCCTTGGAGGAGAGGAAAGGAAGATTCGTGTTCACTGAAAACCTACTAGGTACTAGGCATGAAGCTAAGGAATTTGCCTGACGTGTAATTTTTTTTCACTGCCTCATGAGAACAGAAGAGCACATTGAGGCTTCTGGAGCATCATGAAGCTTCCAGTGTCAGTAAAAATAAAAGTCAGTCATTCAACAGGTGGTGATAAGCACTGGGGAGACTTAGGCAAGTGGAACTCTGTGAATTAGAGGCCAGCCTGGCCTACAGAGTGAACTCAGCCAGGGCTACACAGAGAAACCTTGTCTTGAAAGAGAGAGAGAGAGAGAGAGAGAGAGAGAGAGAGAGAGAGAGAGAAAAGAAAAGAAAAGAAGTCTGTCCCTGTCCCTCTCCAAAGTGTTCCTGGAACACTGCTTCATACTTGGGGAGCAGAACTCAGCTTGCCAGCAGGGGTGAGCACTCCTGGGAAGGCAAGGGGTAGTGTGTGAGTGAAGGGTGGTCACTAGGGCCTCTGAAATGGAATAACAAAGCCGATCACATGACCTTAGGTCATAATTGGGAGGAGCTCAGGAGCACAAAAGCTTCCCAGATGAGGGGTTATTCGATTTGGGTTTTGAGAAGTAGAAGGTTCTTTTGGGGTTTTTTTGCTTTCAGATACAGAAAATGAGTTCCTATGGAGCAAAGAGTATTTATTGCATAAGGAAGGCAGACAGAAATCAGTCAGCCCTCTCGGGGACTGAGGTAGGTGTCCATTACAAAGAGGCAGTCAGGAGTTGTAAATAAGGCACACTGTGTGCATCTGAGCAATTTACCAGCTGAACCATTCAGAGCAAGCTGCTTCGCCTTTCCGAGCCTCCACTCTCGGCTTCGTTAGAGGAGCTAGCGATGCCCAGTGCACAGGTAAAACAGAAGGAACTCAAAGCAATGTTGGCCTTGAATCCTTGTGCGCCCATGAGCTGAGCTGGATGCCAAAGTGGATCTCAGTTTTGAAGATCAGAGAAGCAAGCAACCTGCCAAAGGGTACACAGTCAGCAGTGCCAGATCCAGGATTCAAACCCAGGCAGCTTTATGCCTTATCTCACCTTTCCTATCACCTATCACACACACACACACACACACACACACACACATGCACACAAACATGCACACAAATAAAAGTGGGTAATGGGAATGTATTTTATTTCGAGTTCACTTAGCTTCTTTTATTTATGAGATCTCTATGTAACATTAAATTCTTTACTTTTTTAATTATATTGGGTCACTGAGACAGTTTTGTGGGTAAAGGCGATTGCTACCAAGTCTTTACCTAAGCACACCCTCTACCACCAGTAAATAAATGTACCATTTAAAAAGAATATAGCAAGCAGAATGGATGATGTTGCCAGTATGGTTTTTGTTGTTGTTGTTTTTGTTTTTTTGTTTTCTTTTCTGTTTGTTTGTTTGTTTTTATAGTGATGCTCAAACCTCCTGGCTGCAGAGCAAGTGTTCTACTTTGGAGCCACACCAAAGGAAGGACAACTGTCCCAGTGGTGAGCGCCAGAAAGGTATGAATAACCTGGCCCATGAATGTGTGAAGTGGAAATTTCTGGTTTCTTTGGAGACTCACTTGTATCATGTGATGTTCCCCTGGAAACTGTCTTATGAGAGGGTATTTTGCTGAGAACAGACACACGGTGTTTTTCTGGGCTACCTGGGAAAAATTATATGGGACTTTTTGCTAGAGCAGATGCTTGAGAGAACGTGTGATGATTGGAAAAGGCATAGGTATAACCCAACAGACAGTGGACAGTGCTGTGGCGTTGGTTCGCCTTGCCACTTTTTGCTGGTCCTCCTTGGGCTTTGCTGACTCTGGCCTTACCTGACTACACTGTGGCATTGGTTTGATCACCCTGCCTTCTTCACTGATCATCGTTTGCCATGACTTCACAGAGAGAAACACACCAAAGAACTTCTGGTGTCGTTCTGGCAGCCTCTTGCCACTTCTGTAGACTCTGGCCAATTGGCAGAGCCTTGCGGTTTCTTCTGGATTGAACTGACTTTGCTGATTCATGAATAGTGTTTGTGAGTAGATCGAGCTATTGATGTTGATTCCTGTGAACTGAACTGCTGATATCCTGACAACGAAGACTGGGATCACCCAAAGAAACTATTTCTAAATAGGTCTGCATGTCCTTTTGCCCCATTAACCTTTCCCTTCCACTGCCTCTGGTGGGTGGTGGGCTAGAAGGGAGGTTAAAGCATTTAAGGAGCCTTATTAAAGTAGGTTTTGAAAAATCTAAGTCTACAAACATGAGACACCACAAAGAAGAAAAAGAATCAGAGCTTTCTGGACCTGAAATGAAAGATGTGGCATGTCACAGAGAACGGAATTGTATGATGATGTCTATGGATCACCCAAATTAATCTATAAGCTCGATAATTTTAAAGGTAACTGTGGAATTGTGACCTTAGTCATGTACTCCAAGTTTGCTCTGGAAAAATGAAGAAAAACTTAGCCAAAAAGAGTCGGAAATTAAGTGTAGTGATATGGTTCTGGATGCGATGTTGCACACCTGCAATCCCCCTGGGGCTGAGGCAGGAGATTGCCTGGAGTTTACAGCCAGCCTGGGTTACATAGTTAAGATTGTTTCCAAAGAAGAAAAAGAGGAAGAGGAAGAAGAAGAGGGGAGAAGAAAATGTAAATGTAGCTCTCTGCTACACTTATGCATACAGTTACCATGCTTAAGGCTCTGAGTTCCACCCCTAGGGTTTCAAACTAGTAAAGACTACAACGAGGATGATGATGGTGGTGATGGCGATGATTGTGATGATGATGATGACCAACGATGGCAACGATGATTAAGTTATAGTCATAAAGCTGTATGGCCACAGCACAAGAGTTCTGAGATAGAGGGAAAAGGAGTACAGAGTTAGACAGAAGGCAGAGCTTAGCGTGTGCCTAGGACAGGCACGTGAAGTCCATGGGTGACAAGGTGGCACTGCACAGCTGCCTGGAAAGGAAGCATTACTGATTAACTGGTGCTGGGGCAATTGGTTAGCTATTTCGAAAATTAAATAAATTCAGCTCTTCTCATGACACTTGGTGCCAAAATAAATTACAGAGGATTAAAGAGCTAAACATAAAAGGAAAGCCATAAAAATCTGGAAGAAAACAAAGGTAAATATTTACCAGCTTCTATAATGGGATGGGAAAAAGTCTCCAGATCATAAACTCCACCAGACTGAGGGAGAAAGGAAACAAGTACTGCAGACCAGAAAAGATGGTGCTCAACCCAAGGCCAACAGGAGCAATGTTGCTAACACAGGATTGGTCAAAATGTATCCAATCCCATTGATAAGGCAAGCGCTGAAATGCCGAGAGGGGATGGGGGTGGGGAGTCAACCCAACACACACCTAAACAGAGAGAAGGAAAACAGTAGCCTTCAAAGTGCAGGTAGTTAAGAGAGCGCCACAAATGGTTTTGTTTTCAATCATGTGTCTGTGTGTGTGTCTGTACTTGTGAGTGCAGGTCCTGGAGGAGGCCAGAAGAGGGGACAGATCCCTTGAAGCTGACTGACATTGAGGCTGGGAATCAAATTCAGGTCCTCTGTAAGAGCAGTATGTGTTCTAAGCCATTGATCCATCTTTCCAGCCCTAACAAATCATTTTAAAATCCTGCCTAAACAATTCAACTAACAAAACCCTTTGAAACCGATGTTACTCTCTGTACATAAGGGTTCGACAGCACCTCCAGGCATTAGAAAGTGATTTGGTGCTGTCTTTTAAGAACCCCAAAGAAAGGACTGGAAGAGATGGATTAGGGGGTGACGAGCTTGCTGAGTAAAGGTAAGTTCTTGTGTTTGGATCCCCAACACCCACATAGAAAGCCAGGCAAGGTAGGCAATGATAGTATATGCCTGTAAGTCCCACAATGGGGACATGGGGACAAGAGTGTCCCCGAGACACCCTGTCTGAAATAAATGTAGAAGTAGCTTGAGAGTTCTCCATCTGTATCCTGAAGACAGCAGAAAAAGGGAAGACAGCAAACAGACATGGTTTGGGTTCTGAAACCCCAAACCTACCCCCAGTGACACATTCTTCAACAAGGCCACCCTTCCCAACAATGCCATTCCCTGATGTGCAAGCATTCAAATCTTGGAGCCAATGGAGGCCATTCTCACTCAAACTACCACAAGGCTGATCCAGAAAGACATCAGACATTGACCCTGTGCCTACTACCCCCCAAACTGCATGTCCACACCCGCGCATGTGTGCACACACACATATACATACACATACACACACACATACACACACACATACACACACACACACACACACACACACACACACACGAGTCCCACAGAAGTTCCTTTGACACAGCAAATCCCTTCCTAGAAATCTAACCCAAGGAAATAGTCATGATCTAGGGTAAAAATGTATGCACACACAATGGTACATGTTAGAGAGATATGACAGCTAATTCTGACAGTAGTAACACATTACAGAATGGCCTACAGTGCTGTGTTGTTTTGATACAGTCTGGGTCATTGACCCAGGCTGACCTCAAACTCATAATCTTACTGCCTCCATTTCCCAGGAGGTGGGACCTCAGCTGTGTACCATCACACATAGCTATGGAGAGATAGCTCAGCAGTTAAATGCACTGGCTGCTCTTCCAGAGGTCCCAAGTTTGGTTCCTAGCACCCACTAGGCAGCTCGAAACCATCTGTAACTTCAGTTCCAGGGGATCCAATGCCCTCTTCTGACCTCCAAGAGCGCTATATGCAGGAGGCACACAGAGAAAACATCACTCACATGAATAATAACTTTTAAAGTTTTAAATGTTTGTCAAGAATGTAAAGAGACCTAAACAGGAAACATACAAGAATATTTGGTGGAAAATGCACTTTATATGCAGTAGGATGCATATTTTTTACTAATTAGACATGTCAGATACTTTAAAGATTATGGATATGTATGTGCCCATGAAGACCCTTGGAGTTAGAGACACTTGTGAGCCACCTATTTTGGGTGCTGAGATCTGAACTCTGGCCTCTGACAGAACAACACTAAATGCTCTTAACTGCTGAGCCATCCCCCCAGTTCCTGTGTTTTTTTTAAGCATGTAAGATCGTACCTAGGTGGTGACAGATAAGGCATTTTGACAAGACTGAAGTCCACTGTGGCTTGTGTTAATTTACTAGACAACTCCTGGTGACATACTAGTGTCTAGAGAACCCTTTTTGAGCTGTCGCTCACACACAATCAATCATACACGTGGACCAGAAACCACCAGTCACTAAGAGAACACAGCAGGCCTCACTGGCGGCTTCTCCAGTTTCCTTGCTCCCTAGCATCTTCAGTCGGTCCAGGAGAAGGTGTGGAATGATGCACCATGTTCGTGCGTGTGTGTGCGTGTGTGTGCGTGCGTGTGCGTGCGTGTGCGTGTGTGTGTGTGTCTGTGTGTGTGTCTGTGTGAGTGTGTGTCTGTGTGAGTGTGTGTCTGTGTGTGTCTGTCTGTCTGTGTGTGTCTGTCTGTGTGTGTCTGTCTATCTGTATGTGTGTGTGTCAGTGTGTGTGTCTGTCTGTCTGTCTGTATGTGTGTGTCAGTGTGTGTGTCTGTCTGTCTATCTGTATGTGTGTGTGTCAGTGTGTGTGTCTGTCTGTCTATCTGTATGTGTGTGTGTGTGTCTCTGTGTGTGTCTGTGTGGGTCAGTGTGTGTGTGTATCAGTGTGTGTGTGTGTGTGTGTGTGTGTGTGTGTGTGATCTGTGTAACCCCCCACCAACATTAATTAGATACAGCCTATTGTTTTTTCAAACTCAGGTGATAGGGGTCTGGGCAGGCAGACCAAGGTTGTAATTCTGGTTCTGCATGTAATTAGCAGGAATATCAGGGTCAGGCCTCTACCGGTCCCATCTCAAAGCCTCAGAGTCATGCTGTGAAAATGCAACTAGGTGGCCAGAAAGCATCCACCAAGCTCCCCCTCCATCACCCCTGCTGTGGGGGAGCTGTCTCAGCTGGGAGTAAACATTGGCTCTCTTACAGGTGGACGAGACACTCACACAGGTGCATGTACACAGATGTGCCCATTGCATGGGTGTCTATGGGACAGGTATGTAGAGGGCCTGGATACCCCTTCTCAGGAAAGATAAGGAGAAAGAGGTGGGCACTTTTCCGAAGACTCAGCAGCAGACAGAAGGACACAGGAAAGGGTGGACAGCTGTAAAGAGGAGTGAGAAACAACCGAAACAAGAGGCCCAGTGAAAATGACCTGACCCCTAACCCCACACTGAGGAGCCAGAGGCAGGAGGATCTCTGGGCTCTGCCAGCCAGCCTATCTGAATCAGTGAGCTCCAGTTCAGTGAGAGACCCTGTGACAGATGCCACTGGTGACAACAATCATGATAATGAGGAGAAGAGAGGCCAGATTCAGTGAGAGACCCTGTCTCAAAATAACAATAACAACAACAATAATAGTAAAAGTAATAACAAGAGCAATAATAATAATTGGTAAAGAGGACAGACAGAAGACTTCTAATGTCAAATCTAGCCTCCACACACATTCACTTACGCATGCCCCCCCCCATACACACGCAGAAAAATAGATACTTAATCTTCTGCCTATATCTGCCTGGTCCCTGACACTGGGCATAATATCCAAGTCTCCCTCCCCAGAGCTCAATACTACGAATGGATTCCCCAAGAAAAGGAAGTATTACCTACCCTTCTCATTGGAGACCCTGAGGTTCCCATGTGATAAGAGAAAGACAGGATCCTGGGTAGAGGGAGGAGATCTGGAAGGGGACAGGAGGATAGTAGCTAAGATAAGGGGACTTCTCCTACCCAAGTGCAGGACATCCTGGGATAGGGAAACATCTCTGCTGATAGGCCTTGGCCTCTGAGCCTGCAACCCTGCAATCTAGGCTGCAGTTGTACATGTGGCTGCTGTAAGTGTGTTTCAAAATTAAAACTGTAGCTCCCCCAATTCCATTTTTTTTTGGAGATAGGGTCTCAGTAACCTAGGTTAGTCTCAAACAGACGCTGACCTTGAACTTCTGATCCCCCCGCTTCCACCTCCTACTTGCTAGGACTACAGGTGTATATCACCACAACCAGTTTATGCAGTGCTGGGGACTGAACCCAGGGCTTTGCGCAAGCTGGGCAAGTGCTCTGCCAAGAGAGCTACGTCTGTAGCCCTCAAAGTGAAGATTAACCCTGCCGGTGGGTTAATCCTCCTTTGAAGGAAGCTTGGACAAGAACAGCGAGTGATTCTGGGAGTTAATGGGCAAGAGTAAGAGAAAAGAGGAAAAGGTTATTCGCCTCTCAAGCAGAGCCACAGGGAAGAGGACGGTTAAAGAAAACACGCGGTTTGCATATCCCAGAAGTAGAAGCCAAGGGCACCAGAGTCCCCGCTGCAAACTTTATAGATTGCACAACTGCCTTTTTGAAGACATAATCGTTCCGACTAAATGTGCCAGCTTCTCCAGTCCTGCCAGCACTCCCTGCTTCTGCTCTCAGATTGGTTTTGCTGGTATGATAGACAGGATGCCGGCTCTTCCCCCAGTTAGACAGGGGAAGATCCGAGGCAATTAAGAAAGAGTCCTCAGGATGAACTAATGGGCATGCATGCCAAGGAGGAGGAGGGACCCAATGTGTCTGGAAAGGGCATGGTGCGGCAGCATGGCTGGGAGCCCAAGGCAGCCGTGGCTCAGACCAGGCCTGGCTGGCCTGTTCTCCTACCCATCTCAAGACTCCAAGGCTTGGGAGAGCCGGCATGAGCATGGTAGGCTTTGACACTTGCTCCAGGTTCACCCAGATGGGGCTTCTGGGAGACAAGCTAGGCCTATCCTAAGCTCCACCCCCACCAGTTCTGGAGAAGCATTCACAGCTGGGAGAGGGGAATACAGAGAGCTCCCAGCTGACAAACCACAACCCAGTCCTGGATTTAAAGTGGTAGAGTGTCCACAAGATTTGCTTGCTTGTTCGTTTGTTTCCCAGTGGTGAACTCAGGACACCCTAAGGGCTATGCAGGTGCTCTGCCTCTGGGAACTGTCTTTAGCCTCCGTGTGTATGGAGGTCGGAGGTCTACATCAAATGTCTTTTTTTTAATTGCTCTCTTTCTCTAAGACATTCTCTTACTAAAACTGGAGCTCGTTGTTGACTGATCTGGCTGGCCAGTGGGCTCTAATGATCCCCCTGTCTCCCCTAAATGCTGGAGGTGAAGCTGTGTGCCACTATGCCCAGCCTTCACATGGCTGATCAGCCCCTGTGCTTGATCAGCAGATATCATTCCTATTGAGCGAGCATCCCCACTCCAGGCCTCCCCACATCCAGCACTTGTTCCTGTTTTAAAAGATTTATTTCTATTATTTTAATTAGGCATATGGGGTGGTAATGGCGGATGGGGGAATGTGCACATGAACGCAAGTTTCCACAGACGTCAGAGGTGTGCGATACCCCTTGGAGCCAGAGTTGCAAGCAGTTGGGAGCCACCCAATACGGGTGCTGGGAATTGAGCTCAGATCCTCAGAAAGAGCAGTGTGTGCTCTTCACCAGTGAGCCATCTCTCCACCCCCGCCCTTGTTACTTTCTGAGATAAGATTTCACTACATTGTCCAGACTGTCCTTGAACATTCAACCCTACTGCTTCGGTCTCTCAGATATCCAGGACGACAGGCCAGCACCGCCAAGCCAGGTAGGCTGTCCACATCTCTATCGTAAACCCGGGACGATGGTTTCTAGGAAGGAGGATGTCTGAAAGGGGGATTCTAAACCCCATTGCCTGAGAGGAGCTGCAGATCAAAGGGCCTAGTGTCTGATGGGCTCTGCTGCACCACAGCTGTGGCTCTTGCAAGAGGATTCTTGGGAACAACGTAATCTTCAGGCCACCACAGCCATTCCTGCCCACATCTTGTAGATAAGAAGATGGGGTCTCAGAAATTAACTCAGAGGCCCAGGACCCCACAGACAGAGAGTGGCAGTACCCTGGCAAACATGCCCCCAAATGCCCCCTTTGCTGCCTAAAGACCAAGCCCAGTGCTGAGCAGGCAGAATCTGGCTACAGGATGTGTTGTTTGGCCCAAGTGAGGCTTCTTTAAAATTTGGAAATTTATACAGAAATCCAAGAGAAAGGGAATGAGAAATCTGGCAGCAGAATGTTCTTGTTCCCATGGCAAGAGTGAGCTGGAACTGTGTGGGGGCTGAGAGCTTTGTGCAAACCTGACCAGCCGTCCTGTCTCACGTCTGACTGGCCCACCTGGCTCCTCTACAGTGTTATCACCTGGACTCCTAAGATTGTGCCTGTCAGTGGCCCCAGGCCTGCGGGACTAGCTCTGGCTCTCTATCCTATCAAAGGGGACAGCTATAATATGAAGAGCATGGAGACCTCTGGTTCCATGGAACCCCTACATGCTCTGTTCCTCTTCTCTTCCCTACCCTCTCTCCCCTTCCTTCTGTCCCTGGTTTCCACAGCCCCTAGCTTGGCTTCTAGCTCATCCACACATAAATAAGCATGCTCATACGCTACACAGGACACTGGTCTCTCTGCAAACCCAATGGACATGGGCTTGCATCACACACACACACATACACACACACACACACACACACACACACACACACACACACACACCGACAGAAACAGAGAGACCAGTATAGTCTACCAGAGCAAGAATGTACTGTCTCTCAACACTGTCATAAGGGCACGCTGCCTCTGGGGTCCAGGTGGAAGCAGAGGAATCTGGGAAGGGGGCATACGAGTGGAGGAGATGCTGTTTCTCACCCCACACAGAACACTCCAAGCCAGCCTACACCTCCCTGAGGTATCAGATGTGATGTATGAGGTGTGTAGAGATGCTGCAGCGCCAGCCAAGAGCCTGGACTAGTAATCTCTTCCCTTTCACACCACAAGGGCCTGGGATTTATTAACTGGGAGTGCTCAGGGGAGCCATGAGCTGCTGGTGAACCAGCTGAGGCTCCTAACGTGAGCTGCTGCAGGGGCCAGGCGCATGTCCTTAGGTGACTGGTTATCTGAGAGCCTCAGGCTTGATTTTAGAAAGGCATGGAGAAACAAAGCCACTCTTCTCCCAAGCAGGGGCCCCTTGCAGAGCCCCCAGCCTGCTGTTTGGCTCTGAATGCTGTCCTTGCCCCTCTGAGTGGCTTTGAGTCAGTCTGCAGCTTCCCAACTAGGCCAATAGATGCCCGCACAAATCTCAGAAGAGGAGGTCATCAAAGGAAAGAGGAAAGTTAGGAGAGTTCTCAGACCTGGGACTGCATGGGACTCACTTGTGGTACTTCACAGACACAGACACATTCCCTGGTCAGAGGCCACCAGGAGCCAGGTGGATGGGCAGCTGGGATTACACGTGGGATGAGTGGAAGGCAACATGACTCTTCCTAATAAAATGTATGGAATAAAGTCTCTCTCTCTCTCTCTCTCTCTCTCTCTCTCTCTCTCTCTCTCTCTCTCTCTTTCTCTCTCTCTCTCTCTCCCCCCCCCCCGCCACCCGTGTGTGTGGTGTGTGTGTATGCCCCCTCTACCTTCTTTCCTGAAACAGGGTCTCTCACTCACCTGAAGCTGGCAGATTAGTTAGACTGGCTCTCCCCCACCCCCATCCTAGGGAGCCTCCTGTCTCCTCAGTACTGGGGTTACAGGTGTGCACACAGCACCTACCTTTTCACAGGAATGCCAGGTCCTTAGACTTGCACCAGTAAGTACTTTACTGACTGGACCACCTCCTGTTCTCTACACCCACCCTCCCTTCCTCCCTCTCTCCCTTCCCCTCCCCTCTCTCCCGCTCTCCTCTCTCCCTTTCCCTCCCTTCTCTCCTTTCCTTCCTTTCCTCTCTCCCTCCACCCTTCCCTTTTTCTCTTTTTTTGTGTCAAGGTCTAACTATGTAGCCCAGGCTGACTTGAAACTCAAGGCTAGTGTCCCACCTCAGCCTCCTCAGTGCTGGGATGACAGGCAGGAGCCACCATAGCAAGCTTGGAACGGGAACACCTTTCACTCAGCAACAGAGCTTAGGAACAAATTGCAGTCACTAAGCACACGTCTAGGTGTGCAGTTGGTATGCGGTTTCAGTCTCAAAGCAGGGAATGCAATGAACTGCCCTAAATAATGCTCCCATCCAGAGCGGCTTCTTGTGCACCAGGATCCCTGTGTTCATTTGTCATCTCCATCTCCCCGCTAGGTAGTGATAGGGTAGGCACTGTGTGTTCATTCCGCAGGTGAGAAACTGAGGCACCAAGAACTCCGATGTGCTTCCAAGCCCTGAAGAACGGATCAGCCTTCATAGTGGCTCCCTAACCAAACCTCTTTTCCTTATCCCTTCTGGGGTATCCCAGAGAAGGGTCTTTGTGCACTAACATCCTGCCATTGGGTCTGAGGCCGGACAATAAAATCAATGGTTGTTTGTAAAATTCTCCCAGGCAGTAGCAGAGGGACAGTGAAGAGTGCAAATGAGTTAGTCTCAGCCAAAGCCAGGCACATGCAAAGAACTCCTGTGTGACTATCAGGCGAGCTGTGGAAGAGGGCTGGGGTGTGAATGTATCTGGCTCAACCGTGAAGTGAGGCTGTATTACCCACAATGCTCGGTGCACGACATATAGATTCCAAGCAACATTGAAGTAAATGTAGTCTCTTGGAAAGCGTAAGAGCAAGTTCACTTTTTATATTTCAAGCCTAGGCCTTCCCCCTCACCGAGCTTGCTAGTGGACAGTAGTTAAAGACACTGCCCATGGCATAAAGCTGTAAACCCAGATGATTGTTCTGGAAGGACTGGTGTTTTCCTGCTGGCCTGTTGGATTATGGGTAAGCCTTTAGTCATCAGCTCATGAAGAGCCACTTCCAGGAAAGAGTAGAAGTTCCACTCAGGTATTTGATTCTGACTTTAACGGTTAACTCGGTGCTGTGCTATCAACATTCTCTGCCTTTTCTTTCTGCAACCATGTTTCCGTATTGTTCAAGCAAGGGAACTGGAATTTATGAGCTGCGACAAAACACACCGTATAGAACACATCCTGCAAACATGTTATTGTGAAAACCTATCTGATCTGAGCAGGAATAGTAACCCCTGCCCTGCCAACGGCTCCTGGGAAAATGGTTCCATGGTCTTTTGTAAAGTGTTTATTTTGTATACATTTTAAAAATTCACTACTTTCTAATGAGTTTGCCTGAGTGGTTTTCCTTAGGACTGCGTACTGTATGATGTATGTATATGTGTATATATGTGCACATGTGTTTGCAGGTGATTTTGCCCATGTATGTTTGTACGAAGGACAAAGGTGAACTTTGCACATCTTCCTCACAATTGCTTTATATTTTCAGACAGGGCTTCTCCCTGAGCCTAGAGCTCACTGGTGGGCAAGACTAGCTGCCAGCAAACTGCACTGTAAGCCTGGGGTCTCCACCTCCTATTACCAGTGCTAGGATTACACGTGGGCACGACTATGCCCAGATTTTATGGATGCTGGGATCCAAACTCAGGTCCTGGCAAGCACTTTACCCAGTGAGCCATCTCTCTCTAGCCCCTGGGAAAATATCTCTTAAAGAAAATAAAATCAGTTCAGCCACCCAACAAACCATAAATCTTTGCACGAAGTTGGGCTTGGGAAATGGCAAGCCCGTTCATTCATTGCTTTGTGGCTCCCAGGATCCCCTCCATGTGGGGAGATGCTCAGAGAACCTTCTCTCCCTGTTCAGCCACATCAAGTTCAGACTGTTGCCTGCAGAGAGCTACAATCCCGAGTGAGTCAAGGAGCTAAGATTTAAAAGGACACCTTGATTACCCAAGCTCCCCCATACAGCTTCCTCTTCGGATGGTCAGACATAAATATATTGTCCACCGTGTCCCAGGAAGGCCGTGGCTTCAGAAGCAGTGGCCAATCCAGAGGCCACAAATTGCCTGTGTTCTTGACTTCAGTTTGTGCTTGGAATTCCCACTCTCTGGGAAGAGTAGCCTTCCTTGGGAGAGAAGGACCCCAGGATCACTCTCTCCGCGCATTTGCTGTGTGAGCATGGGCCACTTGCTAAACTTCTCTGTAACCTACTTCTTTCTCTCTGCAAAGCCAGGAAACCGGGTGGATAATTCTTTCAGGACTCTGTCTTCTTAGGCTTTGGTCTAAGGCAAAACTTTTCTGGAAAAAGCAGAGAGTGAATTTGTAGGACATGGTTAGCGTCTCTGTCGCAGCTATTCAATACTTGTAGTGCAAGCTGGGGGGTTGGGGGTTGGGGTGCTGCTGTCCCTGTGAGAGTACACAAACAAGCAGCAAGCTGTTCAACCGGGAGTCAACAGCCACCCCCAACTCAGGAATGTTAAAGTCCGCCTGAGAGAATTGGCCAGGGGTGAGGGCCTCAGGAGTGGGGAGGCACTTATCTCTAGGGAGCCTAAGGAAGGGGGTGCTTTAGGGCTCCAGATCCCTACTGGCTGCCTGAGCCCACCCAACCCAGAATACAGCCCTTCTTTCTCCCAGACAGCTGCCACCGTCATCTTCTCCTGTAAAGAGCCTCTCACAGCTGAGGAAGAGAGACACAGCTGCCTTCTCCTGTATACTACTGGGGAACTGGGTAAACTTCCTGATGTGCACTGTGGAGTGGAAGGACCAATACTGCAGAGCCTAGCAAGGCCTTAGCTTGGTAGGTGTCTGAGCGCGGTGTCGGATGTACCCTAAGGGCTTCCCCTGGAAGCCAGGATGTGGGTGGGTGGGGCTTCAGAGAGGCTCAGTAGTAGGCTGCTGCTTGGTGTTACAATCAAGGTTGACAGGGGCTAGATGCCCAGGGATCTGCACTAAAGAAGCTATGAAAACTGGTCCCAACCAGAATTGATCACTGGGGTTGGCCCTGGTGCAGGAACAGAGAGCAGGGAACATGGGTCACTTATTTGTCACCCCAGCTCTACCGTTAGCTTTGGCCTCATCTCTTTTGCTGCACTTCGTGCAGACTGAACAAAGTCCATCGAGGACCTTTCCTTTCTGTTTGAGAAGACACAGATCCAGAGCAGTCAAGAGATTAGCCTGAAGTCACACAGCAAGAGCATTCCATGGTTGGCGGTCTTCCCGAGTTTCTGTGTTTTCTGAAACGTAGGGGAGTCTGGACAGGTTAGAACTAGGCTTTTACTGCTGTCTGAACTTAAAATTCCAGGGCTTTCTGCTCTGACTCAGATCTCAGGCAGGGCGTCCTCAAACCAGTACAAGAGGAAGCCTCCTCTCTGTGTGTTTGGATTCAGATAAGGGCATTTTCAAGCTCCCTGAGATCAAGGTGGCAGTCAGCCAGTGCTATTTCCACCCAAAGATCAATCAAGGCTGTCCCCGGTCTCAGGCACAGGGCGGCTGGCGCGCACAGACAGAGCCAGGGGGATCTATAGCCAGGGAGGGCTGATTACTAGCTCCTGGAGCCAGCAGGCTTGGAGCACCCTTTCAGAGGCAGAGACGTGACACAAATCTTCCCACTGCTGGGCCAACGCTTCCTTATGTGTCTGCCGGGGGTGACACTCAGGCAAGGTCTGCACCCAGGGCCCAGCCATTAAGAAATTCATTAATCAGGATCGTGTTTACAGCCCTCTGGCAAGCAATCGTAATTCACTGGCTCAAGCTAGACCCTGGGCCTTCCTGCAAACTGCTGTGACATTTGGTAAAAATATCAGCTCGGGCCAGGGCCAGGCAGGAGGTGTGTGTGCGATCCATGCTGACTTGTGAAATGCAGGTGCAGCATGGGTCACAGGTACCAGAGAAGGCTGTGGGGACAGGCTGTCACTGGCTCCCAGTGTCATCTTGAACATGTCACTACCCTGTCATCTTGCATCTGTATTGGGGAGGATCTAGGGTAAGTGAGACGGTAAAATTCTGTCAGCCCTCAGGTTTGTCCCGTGTGGTCTGTGGTCTGAGGAAGATTGGCCAGCGTGGTGTTGGGGGGGTGGAGACCGAGTTCCTTGCCAACCTTTGAAAACTGCAGGATTCACGTGAAAAATCCAGATTTCCTGTTGAGCTGAGGGAATACTCCTGCAGAGCAGTGTTGGCCTGGAGCTGACTAAGTTCCCAGCATCCACAGATGGGCCTGGCATTAACTCTGGCAAACTGTAGCTCATGGGCAACTTGTGGAGGCCAACTTTAATGTGGGTCTCCAATAGTGGGCATGGGCCAGAGCTCCATGGAAGGCCGGGTAGGTTGTGCACTCTACAAGACACTCAGGTTTGGGGTCAAATAGGGACGGAATTGCTGCACTCTGTCTGGCTTGCTGCATGCTCTATTTTACCAAGGAAAGGGTGGTTTGGGGTTTTTTTTGTTTTGTTTTTTGGGTTTTTTTTTTAGTTTGTTTTGGTTTGTTTTTTTCCAGGGGTCATCCAAAGGTGTCTTTCAAGCTGGCATTGATCCTGTCTGGGCCAGAGTCCCCACAGGTCGCATTCCAGAGGAGGGGGAGGCGGAGCTTCCCCAGTGTTACTCACAGACAAGATGGGTGAGGAAGGCACGGCTCAGATACAGGCAAGTTTAGACCTGTCCGGAGCCCTCACCTCATTCAGTAAACAATGGCCTTAGCCCACTGATCCCAAAGGCCCTTCCAGATCTGCGGGATGCACATCTTCAGCTGTGTTGCTGCCTAAGAGCACCTGAAGGGTGGCCAGCCTGGACCTACGCTTTGGGAACAAGGTTGGGACTCTTGGGCAGGAGGTACAGATAGAGCCCAGGACAATACAGGCCTTCTGTTCCACACTTCTATACGTGTGTGTGTGTGTGTGTGTGTGTGTGTGTGTGTGTGTGTGTGTGTGTGTAAGCCAGATGTCAATGTGGTCTTTTCTTGGGACCTGGGGTTACTGTTTATCTAGAGCACCAGGCCTTTTGTCTTGGTTCTGGGGATTGACCTCAGGGGCTATGTGTGATTCCTGTGCCCAGTGCTGCCATAATCATTGGCTTCATTCATTCATATTAGCCTCTGAACCCTACCCACTCTTCCCTGTGTGTCCTCAGACAAAAAGGAAAGGTCTTTAGTGGACTGTCCACTCTACACTAGCACAGCAGGAGAGGTGAGGTCAAAGCTAAAGGCAGAGCTGGGGTGGCAGATAGGTGGCACTTGTCCCCTGCCCTCTGTTCCAGCGCTAGGACAAACTTATGTGATCCCGAGTAGCCAGCCTCGGTCAACCACGATCACTGAGTGTGAGATGAATGTCCCTCCATGCACTGGACCATTTGTCTTCTCGTCTTTAGTCTGAGTAGCAGCTTGCATCGCAGAAAGAGCACTGAACCAGGAGTCTGGAGACTGCATGGTTAGCTGGCCAAAGACCCTCAGCCCCCGCTTCACGGGAGGTCTCCCCCAGCTCAGGGTACATGAGCTAGTGTGAGCAAAAGCCATGCACCATGCCGGCTTGGGGCATTCGGGAGTCAGACTGTACAAAGTGCTGTGTCCCACAGGAGACAGAGCCCAAGGCCTGCCTCACCTCTGAGCTAAGCTCATTCCAGGCCTCTCAAGTCCTCAGTCATCCTCAGTCTTCCACTCTTGCTCCTGTTCCCCTCAGCCACGCCCTCCCCCATAACATCTCTATGAGGACAACTTGGTTGCTTTCCTTGCACTGTGGTAAAATGCTCCCTAAAAGGTTTCTTACGGGTTTCTTAAGGGTTTCAACATAGTGAGAGCCCACGGAGCTTGAGCTAGCCACGGTGCATCTGCAGTCAAAGAGCAGGGGCAAATGCACCCAGCAGCCCAACTACCCTTCTCTAAACAGTTGAGCATTTCCTGCCCAGGGAATGGTCCCACCCACAGCAGATCAGTCTTCCCCCACTTCAGTTAGTAATTAAGGGCCACCCTTGTTGGCACAGGCCTTTAATCTCAGCATTCAGAGGCAGAAACAGGTGGATCTCTGTGAGGCCAGCCTGGTCTACAGAGCTAATTCCATAATGTCTAAGGCTACACAATGAAACCCTATCTTCGGAAACCAAACCAAACCAAACTAACCAACCAACCAAACAGCCCCGCCCCCACCCCCAGGCATTCCCAGGCATCTTCCAAGTGATTCTAGGGCTGCCAAGTTGATAATTAACACCAGCACCACAATGACTCTCCTCCCTCTTTTCTTTCTCTGTGCCGCTGAGACCACACAGGAAATCAGTTCTACAGAACATGGGCTGAGTGTCTGGTACACTCTAAGCAGAGCCCTCTTTAATCAATGCAGCGATCCCAGAGTTGTCACCCTGGAGTCACCCTGAACTAACCAGGGCCCCAAGACGTTAAGTCCCTTTCTCCAGAAGACACATTTAGCAGCTGCCAGAGCTGGGATTTGAACGCAGACCCTCTGACTTCAGAACCTTGGCTGTTTCCACTCCACCACCTGGCATCTCCCAGAGGAAACCGGAGAGCCCAGCATGGAAACTCGAGGGTGGAAAAACCGTAGTAATGAAGGGAGAGAGTGAGCCAAAGCCGGGCCCCCAGCGGGTTGCTTCCTCATCAGTTAGAGCCCCAGGAGGAGCTGGGGAGAGATTTTCCCAGTATCCTCTGCAGCTAATTACCAGCTTCACTTTTTCCTTTCCCTCTTTGAATGTTTCCAACACTCTCATCATCTGGGGCTTGGGATCCAGCCCACAGGGCAGGGCTTTGTGTCAGTCAGGGCAAGGGTTGGGATGCCAGGGTCGAACAGTCAGGATGGCACACTGTTCTTGGGGCAGCTGCCTGGGCGTCTGCTTGGCAGGGCAGGGAATGGAATGCCATCAATGTCACCTGCGGCTGCATCTGTGATTTTCAACCAAGGTGGTTTGAATGAATAACTTGAGTGCTTCCTGGTACTCATTACGTACCTGCTGTGATTCACACGCCTCTCAGGATCCTGGGACAATTGATACTGCTGGTTATGGGTGGCCTTACTAGAAGCCTTTCACACTCACCTCCTACTGTTCATGTCTGCCTCCCCAAGAAGACTCTCAGGGGTCCCCCACCCTCACAGCGATTCCAACTCTCAGAATTGTAGTCCATCCCTGAGGGGAAAGTGATTTCCCCATTTGGAAAGCTGATGAAAACCCAGGTCTCACTGAGCCCTGAGGTAGTCCCTCTGCACCCAGTACTCTACTTGATATGAAGAAAACTAAGGCCTCTGGAGGCAAGGAGTGATCTGGCTGCCCAGACAGCAGCAGCTGCCACACTTCCACAGGACCTCCCTAACCACCACAGAACCTTCATGCAGCCTCTCCTCTCTACTCCCTAACCCCCAGGGTGTTTGCAAGCTTACCAGAGCTTCTGTAGTCAGGCCTGTAGACCTTTCTGTCAGACCAATGCATTTCTCCTTCCACAGGCCCCACTTTACCATGCTGGCACCTCCTCCATTCCATGGCCTTCCTTCCTCATCTGTCTGTCCGTCTGTCCACCTGTCTGTCTGTCTATCCATCCATCCATCCATCCATCCATTCATCCATCTATCTATCCCCTTCTTCACCCAGAATGGATCAAGCAAAGCTCTTGGGTCCAGGATCAGTTCACCACCCTGGGACCATCGCTGGTGCCCAGCTTTGGAGCCTAATCCTTGAAAAGAAGTGGGCACCCTCTGCAAATCTAGAGGGCAGGAGCTAACATTTGCACATGCTCACTCACTGTGCCTAGGAATGGCTCTGGTTACCCCCACCCCCACCCCCCCGCAACCTGCCACTGCCCCATGGCCTCCACAGTGGGCCTTTGTAGAGATCTATATAGAAAAGGAATATGTCCAGAAATGGAGAGCAAGCTTATGACCATGCTTGTGAATCAGGAAAATGGGGTTCTAAGATACCCTTAATTCAAGGGTCCTCAAGACCAGTCTGGAAAACATAGGGGCAGGCCTCTTGAGAGAGGGGGGTGTGTGGGAACATAGCTCTGTTATAGAGAGATACACAGCATGCCCAAAGCTTGATCCACAATAGTCCATAAACCAGACATAACAATGTATATCTATAATCCCAGTACTATAAAGGTAGGAAGATTAGATGTTCAAACTCATTCCTCATAGTGACTTGGAAGCTAGCCTAGGTTATATGAGGACAGGGGGTGGTGGGGAGAAAGAGAGAGAGAAAGAGAGAGAGAGAGAGAGAGAGAGAGAGAGAGAGAGAGATTCTGTTTACCTAATTTAGGTGCCCCGCCCTCACCCTGTCCTCTATCTCTTTCCCTGAATTAAAAGCTGCACGGCTACAGAGAACTGGGTCTGATTTGGAAACAGCTCTGCCAAGAGCTAGCACAGGATGGGCAGTCCTCATTCAAGTAATGAAGGCAGTAATGAAGGCACATAAAGGCTGAGATCATGGGTAGAAAAGGGCTCATGAATGCCACAAGGTACCCATGGCCTCCTCTTCTCCAAACCCTCGAGGTGCCTCCCCCTAGCAAGCCCCCTGGGTTGGGCAGCACTAGAATGAGGGCTGATGGGAACTTCTTTCCACCCTCTCTGACATTAGGTATGGGATGAAGATGAGGGGTGCCTCAGCCTCTGTCCTCTCAGCCCCAGAGCTCACTGTTCTGAACCGCACCCTGCCTTGCTGAGCTGCACGTCTCTGGTGCTGCTTGGAGAAGACTCACACCGAGGCAGAGCAGAACCAAGAGAGGGCAGGGACAGTGCCAGGAGGAAGCCCTGAGCATGTGTCAATACTGAGCCAAGACAGGAGGTTATTTTTAGAGGCAGCCTGGTGGGGTAGCCGTCTGTTCTGTTGTGCTCTGACAGGGAGATGCCCTCAGGAGGAGAGAGGAACGTCATGGCCTAACCCTCAGATTCTCTGGGCCTCCTCTGAGTCTGACAGAGCTGGTTTCCTCCAGGGAGCCAACCTGCTGACGGTTCCTTAGTCTCAATTTTGTGAGCATAGAAGCAGGATAGAAGGAGAGAGTCACTAAGGGTCTTGAACAGCCTCTGTGCGCCAGGTGTCTTACACACGTCTCTCATGTAATTAATTCTCCCAGAGAGAGAGGAGAGAGAGAGAGAGAGAGAGAGAGAGAGAGAGAGAGAGAGAGTATGTAACTTGCCCAGGATCACCCAGCTTGTGAACGGCAATGCCAGAACTTTAACCCAAATCCCTCCCTCCCTTCACTCCGTGCTGATTCATGAAAACACGTCATCCCTGCCTACAGGAGGACCCTGAAGACTCTGGTCTGGCCACAGCTCCTCCTTCATTCCTGTGACGTTTGGACCCAACCTTCCGCTGAGCCTTGCAGACTCCTTGAGTGAGTCAGCTCTGGCTCCAGGCTACCTACTGAAGACAATGGACGTTTACTGTCTACTGTAAATCAGGCCCCAGGCTCTGCTCGACCCTGTAATCGACACAGGAAGTAGTGGAAAGGCAGCCTCACACACTGGGGGCTCCAGATACGCTCTGTCCTCTGTGCTCCAGGCTGCACCCCTATTTTTCCTCATTCATTCAGCCCCCAAGGCCAACACTTATGACCCCACAGATGAGGAAAACAAGGGCTAGGAGAGCTCTTGGCCTGGACCCCAGCCCACTTGTGTGCCTAGGTAAACTTCTCTTCCTTCCCTGGTATTTTTCAGTCAAATTCTTCCGGCCTCAGGAGTGCCATGGGCCTAAGAGGCCTTAGAGACCCTCCCAAGCACAGCACCTTTGGGCCCTGGCTTACAAGCCAGGGGCCCTGAGCCCTTTACCTTTGTTGTTTGGAATGAGAGTGGATGGAGAAGTCTACAGACTGCGCTCTTACAAACAGCAACTGCTGCTCATTTACAGTACCCTCGTCTGCTCCAGCCCTCCACAGAGGCCCTCTACCCTGAGCTGGGAAGTCCAGAAGGCAGGACCAGGATCGGGGGTGTTCTCCTGGTAGCTTTATCTCTCTGGAAGCCAGGACATTCAAGGCCAGAGTTCAAGCCCAGGGAGAAGTTAAGAGACTCAACTACATGAAAGAGAAATACACGTTGGAAAATGCAGGAATCCAGTCTTTCATCAGAAGCTGAAGTCAAGGGAAGGCCTATGGGTTGGAGAAAACAGAGTGGGTTATAGAGGAAGAGCTTGGATGGGAGCCCAGAGCTCAGGGCCCTGTCCCTCTGACCCCCTGCAGGACTTTGACTGAGGTTGGGGTCTATCCCTGTGGGGCTCACTCCACATGAGGGAAGGGTCCCTCAAGCATCCTCTTAGTTCTTCAAAGTAGTAGATAAAGGCCAGTCCTCCTTCGGGCTGTCACAGGGGCCCTAACAACAAGGCAGCCTGTGTTAGAACCCGTGAGGGTTGAGCAGGGGGTGGGCAGTGTGTGTATACAGTCAGACACTATACACTACAATCCCTTAGACTCACCATCTCATGTCTTCCCAACCCTCAGCACAACTGGATGAATGGCTGCTTTTCGAGAGCAGGTTTTGTTTTTGTTTTGTTTTGTTTTGTTGTTTTTTGTTTGTTTTTTACAAAAAGGAAAAAAAGGAGAAGTTGCAATAGGAAAGGAAGAGATTACAGAAAGAAGAAAACCAGCTAACGGAGATGGATTCACAATAAGGTTTGCTCCATAGTAATTCCAATAATTAAAATGTCTCAGGGCCCAAGCTACAAAGAATGGAACAGCATGTTCTCCCTCCCTGTCCTCACCCCCTGCACAGAGGGCACATTACGTCATCACTCACTGTGATTACATCATCCCCAATGGCAACCAGTAATAGGTCCCATGCTTCCCAGTTAATCAGCCATTTCTAATTCAAGTCATGAAAGTATATGTGTAGGGGGTTGGGGCTGCACCTAGGTGTGTAGGTGGGGGAAATGGGCCTCAGACTCTTCCACTCAGCTAGGAAGAGAGGCCTAAAAAGCTTTGAAAATACTCTGGGTAATAACAGGGCCTCTTTTTACTCCACTCCCCGGGGTGAGAGGAATGGCCATGGTGACTGGTCACAAGCCCAGTGGAGAGCCCAGACCTGGCAGGAAAGGCAGCCCAGACAGGGTTCCAGACAAGGACCATGGGGCCCAGGAACTACCCCAGCAGCAGTCAAGCAAAAGTGATCCCTCTCCAGCTGAGTTGGCTGCCCCTTTCTCCTCAGGGAGCCTTGATTAAGCTAGGCCCTTGCCGAGCAGTGAAGGATAGAAATGAGAGAGGAGGGGATGAGCAGCAGACAGGCAGGGAGGGGCCCCTCTCTCCGAGAGAGGAGACAGTGCCTATTTAGGCTAGACTCAGGGCAGACTCTGCCCAGCTACTGCCTCTTAGCACTTTAATCAAATGCCTTGCGGATGGGTTAGCCCAATGTCAAAAATCCAATCGGATACATTTATTGGCCTGACAACCAATTTTCTGCAATGTATCATCAGGGACTGATGGTCCGTTCCCTGGCGGCAAAGGAGTTGGCGATAATGGAGCCAGGAGAGCTACTGTGTGCCCTCAATATTGTCTCAGGCCATCACGGGAGGGGTGGGGAGGAAAGGAGGCCGAGCCCAGGAGAGCAGGTAAGTGGACAGATGGGAAGATAGAAGGAACTAGATTTGAACCTCCAACAGGCAGACCCTTTCCAGTCTATGTGACCTGGGACACTGCTGCCTCCTGACCTCTAACCCCCTCCCTAGCACCCTAGTCAGCCCTTCCAGGGAGACTTGGAAAGAACAGAGGACGCAAGCCACAGACTCAGCCCTGCTCACTCCACCCCAACCCCTGCAGGACTTTTGCTCAGGCTCCTGTTACCTGAAAGATTCTGCATTCCTCTTTTTTATTTTTTTTCTTGAGCTTGCCTGTTTGTTTTGCCTCCTTTGGCAGTCAGCTCACACCACCCCTGACAGGCAGCAGCGTTCCCCAAGCAGAACAAACAGGTCCAACACTCTTGCTCTAGTAACATGATTTCTAAGCTCCATCATTGTGCCTGGCCCTGTGGCCAAGGCTGGCAGGAACAACGGGGCTTAGCCAAAGATCACCCATAAGCACACCTGTGGCTCAACAAAGGTGTGTGTAGCGGGGTGGGGGTGGCTGTCATACAAAAAAGCACGCGTGTGGTAGGAGACAGTGTGGTGTCTCCATGCTACCCCACCAGCATCCTGCAAGGACAAGAGTTAAGGAAGCAGAGGCTGCTCCACATGGGAGGGCGGTCATGAGTCTTATCCAGGAGGCAGCATCTATCCAGGTCAGGGTTTTGATCTGGAAGGAAGCTGTGGACCCGGATACCAACCAGGATTGGGATTGGGTGGCGCTCTCTACAGAGGACATTCTTGCTTGTTGTCTTCGTTCAGACACGATTACTGAGCCATCTTGTCTGTGTCTTGCTTGTGGCCTGACAGTTCTGTTCTAGAACACTCTTTTCAGGAGATCCTACAGCTGGCTGAAAGGACCTGGCCAGTCCCTGTTGTCTGTAGCTGTCTGTGTCCTCCAGAACAGGGGTTAAAGCCTGACACACAGCAGACTGGCCACTGTGACCTTACCTGCCCAAGAGGTTGCAGCGTGCAGGGTAAGTTTGTGGAATTTGTGCAGCTGAAACCAATGACACGGGAGTGGGGGATGGGGATGGGGGTGGGGGTGGGGGTGGGAGGAATGGGATGGGAGGGACCTCGTGCAGCTGGAGGTCAGGAACAGATCTGGTGTGCCAACCGAATCATATAAGATAACAGAGCGACTGCTCTCCTCAAGGTAAAAGTGCAGGCTCTGGGAAGGATTAACCTTATCTCCAGCTCCTTCCACCCTTGACGTGCGTTGGCCTGGAGGTTCACAAGCTGTTCAAAATCTTAAGGCCTCAAGAGACAGGAAGAGAAAGGACTCAGAGCACAGCAGAAGCCAGAAGCCAGAAGCCAGAAGCCCAACCCAGGCAGGCGGGCTAGCAGGACTGCTATTTATCCTGAGGACAGCCCTGACCTTTCCCCAACAGGGACAGATGCGGGGAGCCTGGCTACATCCTTCCCTTTAAAACAAGAAATGGAAGCATTACTCACAAAGCCCAGCCATTTATCATGGTCTGGGGACATTAATTTGACAGTGTGTCATTTTCCATTTGGTTCGGGCCCGGTGGAGGTTGCCCTCGAAACACCTTCAATTAAATGCAGCTAATAGCACAGAGCTATTTTGAGCAAGGAGGGCCTCTGCCTCCCCCCAGGGCTGTGGCATGTGTGTGCTGGGGGAAGGGGGTACTGCTGGGAAGTGTGGTTCAGGGTGATCCAGGGTCGGATGGCTCTCGGGCTCCATATGCAGACAGAGTGCACACAGGGCGGACAGGGTGAAGAAGTACCCCCTTTGTCTTTTGGATGTCCCCACAAGCAGTTGGGCCGCACTGTGACCCTAGACATAGGAAGGGGGTGAACCAGTCCTTTGCCCAGCATGGAGAAAGTACGGCATTTAGAGTGTTGAATGCTGGCAAGCCGATCTAGCTGCTCTGTCTCCTAAGGTGTGACCTTAGATAGGGCCCATAACTGCTTTGAGCCTCAGTTTCTTTTGTCAACTGGAGACAACTTCTCACACAGAACAGTTGGATGGTTTCTATGGCCTTGTAAACACATGCCAAACAACACACACCAGAGATGCATTCATTTACAGGGGATGACTCAATAGCTTTGCTTACATCCTGAATTTTACAAATGAGGGAAAGGCCAGTACATCCCGCACACCTGGGTCTCCTCCTTCATTGGAACTCAGGAAGGACAGAGTGGTTCAGGGTGAGCCTTGAGCTCTAGAGGGTAGAACCTAGATTGCAGTCCCAGCTTGACCACCTCTGTGGTCTGGGGCAATCCACTTAACGTCTCTGTACCTCAGTGCCCTGGCCTGGGAGATGGAGATCAGCCTGCCAACACTCCCTGGCCACAGTGATCGGATGAGAGACTATGAATGAATGCCAGCAGCAAGTTGACCTGTTCATCATGGCTGCTGTTCTTTTCCTCACCTTAGCCCTGGGCCTAGAGGACATTGCTGATGTCACCAATTACCTCATTTCAGCCACGGACTCGGCATTAAGTATGGAGGACTGTTCTATCCTCGTGGTGTTAGAAGGCAGGTGGTGTTAGAACCTGGGTCCCTCTGAGATCTGTTGTTTCTACTTTCAAAAATGACTGTAAAGAGGCTGGAGGTGCGGCTAAGTTGGTAGAGACCTTGCCTAGCATACCTGAGATCTTGGGTCCCCTCCCCAGAACACATAAACCAGATGTAGTAGTACACGCCTATAATCCCAACACTTGGAGGTAGGGGCAGGAGGAACAGAAGTTCAAGGTTATCCTTAGCCAAATAGTAAGTTTGAGGCCTCTCTAGGGTACATGAGACCCTGTCTGGACAGACAAACAAACAAGCAAACAATTGCAGGTGGGCCTGATGGCATAGGTCTATTATCCCACCTACTAGGGAGGCTGAGTCAGGAGTCAGGATTAAGTAAGTTCAAGGCCTACCTGGGCCATCAACAGAGTTAGACCACAGCCAGAATGGGCAAACTTTTGAAATTCTGTCTCAAAGTGAAAACTAAATAAGGACCTGGGATATGGTGTCCATCTGTGGTTATAGCACTTACCTCTGTGGGGCTAGGTCCACACTCTTGAGTACAAGGCAGGAAAACTGTTGGCAGTTCCACGTGTTCACAATCACACCTTCTGCTGTACTGAGCAGGTCCCTGGGGCTCAGCCTGCTATGCTCAAGGCTCAAAGGTGAACAGTGGAGTCAAGATGTCTCAAGGCAGGTAGCATTAAAGCCTGTCCCTTCAGTTTGTGGAGTAAAGGCCTGTGAGAAGCCTCAGGCTCTGGAGGGAAAAAAAAGGGTGATACAGAGTCCACACGTCCATCCATTCCCAACTTAAACCTCTTGGTTCACACAGCTATGGTCAGTTAGGGGTCTAAAAGACCTCGTAAGAATCAAAACAATACTTTATACACAGGGAGGGGCACCCGAAGGTCAGGCTCTCAGGGGGGACTTATGTTGAGTGTCAATGCCCAGTCAGAGCTTATCACGGGAAGACTTCTCACAGCCGCAGGCACTAGGAGCCCCAATTTACGGTTCATCCAGCAGAGCTTCCTGCTAAGTGCCTTATTGATTCCTCCAGAGCACTGGGCTGGAGATAAGCCACTGTTCACCTGGTACTGCCACGACATGCTGTTTGTAACAAGCAAGATGCTCTGAGGACCAGCCATGCTCCAGACCTGCCTGACTCAGAGAGATTTCCTTAACTAGGCAGTACCAGCACCCTGGGCTCATTCTCCACCTAAATAGGCTTTTCGGTGGCCCTAGCCCTGTACTGGCTCCTTTCTCTCGGGGCTCTGTCTCTCTATCTGCAAAATGGAACCCCGAGACGAAGGGAGCCGGAGTCAGGCACGCTGGTATAGGCCTGTAACCCTAGGTACTCAGGAGGCTGAGATAAAAAGGTAGTGACTTCAAGGCCAGCCTAGTCATTAGTAGAGAGCTTGCCTAACACATTCTAGGCCCTGGGCTTAGTCCCTAGTACTGGCTGCGGGTGAGGGTGGTTACCTGTGGTTCCAATTATTGAAGCAGGAGGATAGCAAGTTCCAGGCTAGGCTTCAATACACAGCAAGAATCTATCCCAGTTCAATGGACACAAAGGGATGGGAGGGGATAGACGAGGGAAAGAGAGGAGACAAGGAAGGGAAGGGAGGAGAGGGACCACATTCTTTTCTTCCTTCAGTATCTTTTTTCCTCATTGGTTGAGACAGTCGCACAGACATTTCTTAGCAAGAATGGGTGCCTGTCAGTGTCCCTGGATTCTCTACTCATGGTTGACGGGCAGAACACAGGAAATCTGGATTTTAAAGCAGACACCACACACAGCCACCAAAAACTAACTTGGTTTCCGGAGAGACAATGTTTCTTTTTTCTTCCCCACAGGTGTAAGAGTTTCTAAAGGGCAGCCTGGCAGGGTGTGTCTGGGTTTTACAGAGGTTCATAGCCTTCTTAGTCACCCCAAGGCAAGGATACAAAGTGTACACGCACACTGGTGTTCCTCGCTGGGGGGAAAGAAAGCCAAATACAGGGGGAGCCATAAGGGACTTGCTGGCTAAGTAACCATCCCTTGTCTTCTTGATGAGATATAAAATATTATATCGCAATAAAGAAAGGAGTCCATAAAACTCACAGTTACATGGGAAAGTAGATGTTTTAACAGTAGGAAAAATAAATCATGGTTCCAATCCGGTTAAACATAGTCGATTAAATGTATCTTGCCCTTCTCTTACTAGGAGCATTCCCTTAAATTAGCAATAAAGAAGAAGAGCAGTAAAACGCAGAATCTGAAGTGGTTTGTGACCTCAGTGGATGAGAGACCTCAACAACTACCTGGACTCTGGAAAGCAGAGGGATGAGGGGTCAGGACTCAACAGAGTGGGGAAAACTTCAAGCCACAGCCCTCCCAGAGGGGAGACCACTGAGAAGCATGGATTTGTCTTAGGAATTCCTGAGAGACTCTTAACGTGAAAGCGTTAACCTGCAAAACTCTGCACAGTGCTGTGCAGAGAGCTGAAGGTGGTTAAAAGTCCCCGGATGGGGCAGCTTTCCTCTCAGGATTCTCTCCGCTCCACAGCAGCGATGCCAAGGTGTCTGACTTCATTTGGAACTATGGAAATAGAAGACAAGGGCATCATGGCTCTCAACACATGACAGGAATATCATTTCCCACAGAAATCTCTACTTAACCTGATCATAAGCCAAGCGTGAGTACGGAATAGGTGCCTTTCAGACCAGCAACTTCTTAGGAAGCATGCATGTGCTTCAGATAAACAAGAGCATAAACAAAGAAATGGGAACCCACTGGACATGGGAGAAAGACCTCCCGGGAAGCTGGCAGCATTTCAGAAGACTGGGATGGAGAGGGCAGGAAGCACCAGAGAATTGGGGATCTGTTTTGACGCAGGCAAGCACCAGGAGTAGCTTGGTGATCTGGCATTCTGCTTGGTTTGGGCTATGGCATCCTCTCTTCTAATAATGTGCCAGCAGCTCGGCTCCTTCACCTCCACATACACAGGACCTCCCCCCCCCCCCAGCCCCGCCGCCACTTTCCTTTCAAACACTGCTCCTAGCAACCTGAGACCTACCTATGTCAGGCTATGACCCTCTCTTAATGGCTATCAGCCTTGGAAAGTTTCTGTTTCTCTGGTAAATCATGGTCTAAGAGTAGGAGGGCCAGTCTAGCCTGAACTGGTTTAGGGTACACGCATGGTAAGGTTAAACTGTGCCTTCAAGTGAACTTTTAAGGGAGAATCTTTTATTTGTCCTCTTATGCTGGTATATAATTGGGTATGCAGACAAATAAAGTCTCATGCGTAGTGGGAAGGGAAATACACAGTAGAAGACTGACATGATCGAATCTATCAATCAAAACACAGCATTGTCCTCGTCCCACCCCGAGTAGCCAAACTCCTTCTCTTCAGTCCCATAGAGGAGAAGCCCACACAGTAATCAGAGGCATGGGCACTTCCCTCTCATATGGCTTGCAGAATATTCTGACCTGTTCTACAGTTTTGCTTTGAGTCGCATGTCCTTGCTATGTGTGCAATCTGTGTGTGCCTTCACTTCAACTCCTTGAATAATAAAGGGCTGAGAACCCGGCCCGCACCCCCAATTACCGGTGACAGTCACAGAAGTGCAACTGAGAGATGAGTGAGAGAGTCTAGGATGCAAATTTTAAAACTTACCCAGGTAATTTTTAAACACTTTAAACATTTAGAGAGCAATATGGGTAGACACCCAGTGCAGTTCTTAGAGCAGAGAAAACTGAGCAGATGGCAAAGGCAAAGAGATGTTGCATCGAGAAAAGCCAAACTGACGATGACACACCAGAAGGAATAGGACTTAGTCGTGGGGCAATGGTGTTGTCACATTCATGGTAATGTGAATGCAGTTCCAAACTGTGACTTAACCGACAGCACCAGATGGGAGCTCCTGAGCAGGTACAGCAGTAAAGTCCTCGGTGACCAAAGCAAGAGGTCCATAGGTCATGGGGGCAGCCTCACAGCAGGGCATTTACAAGCATTATGAAGATAAATGGGGCAAGGAGGGAGGGTAGGGCAGGAAAGCTGGGGTCAAACTCAGTCTCTCACAACACAAGGCCTGCAGCTGGGCCATAGTGGCACACACATTTGATCCCAGCACTTGGAGAGGCAGAGGCAGTCTGATCTGTGAGTTCTAGGCCAGCCTGGTCTACACAAATAAACCCTGTCTCAAAAAACAGAGGGGGGAGGTAAAGAGAAGAGGAGAGGGGAGGGGAGGGGAGGAGAAAATCTGGCCTACAGACAGGCTCAGTAGTAGGTGAAGTCACTTGTTGCTAAACCTGATGTCTGAGTTCCAACCCTGGGACCTACCCAAATTGTCCTCTGACCTCAACACAAGTGTTGCCTTTCATGTGCGTGTACACACACACACACACACGAACACACACACACACACACGAACACATGCACACACACGAATACGTGCACACACATGATATAAAAGAAAAGAAAAGCAAAACGAAGACTTGGATCGGTGACTGAGGCAGCAGCTAAGGAAACTGCTTTCCTTGGAGAGCAACAGAGAGCGTGCACTCTGAAGCAGCGGCCGGCCAGTTTGCATCCCAGGCCATTTAGATTTATTTATATTACTTCGAGAACGGTAAGAATTAATTTCCAATTTTCTCCAGCTCCACTGTAAATGTCAGCTCCCTGTGTGGTTTGTGAAGCCAGGCTGACACGTCTCCACATTTCAGCCCAATGTAACTGCTCAGGGCGGGCAGCAAGGCTCAGTCCATCACTGAGTTCATGAAGAAGGCTGCGGCTTCCTGTTTGCCCCCAAGCTGATTCTTTCACTTTCCTGTTCCTTGCTCTGACCCCCTACAGGGTGTCCATTTTTTTTTGGTCGCTGACGTTCTGTGGTTTTAGAGACACTCTTGGTTTGAGTCAGCACTTCAATCTTGGGTTTCTTTCTCTCTTCTCTCCTGGGTTCCCGTTGCCCAGGATGAGGGGGTCTCACCCAGGCCCCCTCTCCAGGCTCCAGGGCTGCCATATTGACACTGCCCCTGCCCATCGGCCTGCTGCTGGCTGGAGCAAAGGTGGGTGTCACACCCAAGCACAGCAAATCCAATCTTTGGGAAATGTGTAATTGAGTTGGAGAGTCAGACAGCCAAACAGGCTGTTTTCTCAAACCCCGGAAATGTGAATGAAGGCACTGTGGGCTGGAAGTGCTCCAGGTATACGAGCATGAAGGGCAGACAGTCAGACAGTCACCTGGAGAGACAGACAGCTCAAAGGAGAGACTTAGACAGTCAGCATGGAAGCCCACTGGAGAGGCAGTGTAGACAGGCCAAGGGAGGAAGTGGTTACTAATGGCTCTTCTTAGGACCTTGAATCCCATGAGTTTGTGTTACCTTAGGCCAAAGCTCCTTTTATGATAAAGCTAACTCGAACTAATTTCTCTTACTTACGACCCCAAGAATCCTAAGCGAAAAGCAACTCATCCTCTCCTCCTACCCTCGGCCGGGGTGAGGCAGTGTGTTAGGTAGGCAGCGACACCTCTGAGCCCCTAGTCTCCCATTCTGCTCCCCCCAGCACCACCAAGTCCTCTGCACTGCTGCGTGAAGGCTGTGACTCACCACTGAGGCGAGAGAATAGCAGGCTCTCTCCCTCCCACTGCCCTGCTAACGCCAGGGATAGTAGAATCTCCAATAGACTGTTTAGCAGAGACAGGGAAGGTGAGGGCGGGCTCCTCCCCCACCATAGCCGCTCATGGGGCAGCACTTCCCCAGCTTCTTCCCTTCTGGTCTGGGTTAGCTTAACTTCCTGTTGCATGGCGCCCAGGAGCCCTAGGGAAGGCATCGGAGCAGACTGTGTGTGCAGGTCTTGCATGTAGCTCCAGTTTTCACTGAGGCCATGCCTCATTTTTTTTTTTGAGAACTGTGAGGACAGTGATGTTCTCAGTAGCAGCAGCTGGCGAGTTCCACTAGGCTTGGCAGGCAATGGTCACTTTGGAAAGAGTCCCCAAATGACTGATGGCCACTGGACAGACGCAGTACCACAGGCCTGCAGGTCTGTGGGGCCTGAGCTAGGGGCTGGTTTCTTGTGTGTCATAGGAATGTGTTCCCGTGTTCGTCACCAGGCTACGTAGGAAGCAAGCTAAGACTTAGCTGCAGGGAGACTGTACAGTGAAGAAGTAGTTTGTTTTTCTCCGTTTTCATCTACGAATTCCATTTCCGTATCCTGTTTTCACACTGTCATCTCTGTAACCGTGTCTCTGTCCTCTCAGGCCCAGAGTCCCTTCATTCCCCTCTCAGATAACCATGTGCCATAACTTTGTTTCTGTCACTGTGATAAACACTCTGACCAAAAGTAACTTGGGAGAGAAAGGGTTTCTTTGGCTTATACTAACAGGTCCCAGTCCATCACTGAGGGAAGTCAGGGCAGGGACTCAAGCAGAAACCATGGAGGGATTCTACCTGCTGGCTTGCTTGCGGACCTGTCTATGCTCAGCTACTTACGTGATATAGCCTAAGGATGGTGCCACCCACAGTGGACTGAGCTCTCCTACATCAATTAACGCTCTAGACAATTCCTCACAGGCCAATCTGATCTAGGCAATTCCTCAACCCAGGCTTTCGTCTCAGATGACTCTAGTCTGGCTGTCTCAAGTCAAGAAATAGCACTAACTAGGCCACCAAGTAAACTTAGTATACATCCTTCTGTGGTCATATATGAGTGGATCTGGTCCTAAATAGACTCTACATAGGAGACAGGTAACAGGTCATAGTGTGATTCAAACTGTATTATGCTGCACACGCTTTCCTGCATCTTGCTGTGCTCTGTCAACATTGTCTCCCCATCCACAGTTAACTGGTACTGATTCTTTTTAATGGGTTTATGCACTATCACGCATTCTCCTAACAGAAGTTCCACCGTGCTCTGTGTGTGTGCACGCGTGCGCTGTGTGTGGACATGCACACAGACACACAAGCACCACTTAAATAATGCTGCAGTAAACATCCCTGTTCTTACGTTTGTACCTGACAGGGGTTTTTATTTCCCTGGGCTAGATTCCCAGGAGTGAGATCGAGAGGCTGAAGGGTGTGCGCACTTTATTTTATTATTTTTATTTCGGGAGCTGTTGCCAGGGTGCTTCCGACAAGTATTATATCTCTTTTCATTTCCCCTGCAGTGTGAGAGGGCACACTTTCCCTACATCCCCTAAGAGTGGTGGGGAACAGCTATGCTATCAAAAGCAGTAGCAGCGTTGGGATACCGAGACGATGGAGGCTTTTCTCCCCCTGTATATCGTCTAACACTCTTTCCCAATGTTTTTCCCTTTAAAAATCGGGAAACTTGCAGCGAGTCTATTTTAACCATCCTCACCCTCGCCCTCCTTCTCCACGCAGCACCCCTGCCCGAGTCCCAGCCCCCCTTAGCTCCATCACAGCTTCATTCGATCATTTTTAGCATGTGGCCAACCTCCCCACAAAACTTGAGGAGAATGCTGACCTTTCTGAAGTTGGCTCACGGAGGTCACCTGCATGGAAGGTACGTGGCACTGCACCAGACAAGCTTCTGGAACTGGCCTGAAGATGAAATTGTGTCTTTCCCAAGTCACGAGCCTGGGAAAGGAGAGCAAGGAGCACAGCACAGTGACCGCGCCCAGCACGAGGCTGTAAAGAGCTAAGAGTTCAGAAGTCCTTACAAAATGCCTGGCTCGGGCCCAGATGGCCTAGTCTGTAACATACATGTCACTATCCTGCTGCCCTCCCCCCCCCCCCCGCCCGCCAGGTGCTCTCCTGGGCATGCTGAGAATGTACAATGGCCTAGGGTAGACCTCGGAACTGAATCTCACTGGGCTCCGTGCCCTCCTCTGCACTCCACAGTACAATTGCTCTCCCTGTTCTTGGAGGACTTTGCAGTTAGGGAAGGTGATGTGTCTACTCCTTTAGTGCTGGCCCTCGGCAGGCTGCTCTTGCCGGGGCTTGCATTTAGTGCTTGCATTAACTCACTAGGTCACCATTTTGAAAGTCTTGAGCACTGACCCCACGTATCACTGGATCTGTCCTGTCCTCATGTATCCCATGTTGGCCTTAAGCCGGCTGTGCAACCAAGGATGATCTTGAACCCCTGATCCACCTCTCTTCAGCTCCCACCGGCTGGGGTTACAGGCTTGCACCACCACACCTGGTTTAGTCAGTGCCGGGGATTGCACTGTCCTACCCGAGCGATTTCTCCAGTCCCACAAGTGTGTGTTTAAATGGAGTCATCCAAACAGACAACGATACTGTTCCACCTTCTTGGTGCTCAGGGTCTTATCGGAAAGAGAGCTACAGAAGCTGAAGTATGTCAAGGACCACCCTTGTGGACTATGCTGCAGCCACTTCTAGCCTTGGCTAGAGTCAAACTCTGTGCCCAGTGTGCAGTGCTCAGCAAGTTGCCGTAAACCAGAAGACTGCAGTGGTCTAGGGGTCACTGAGATTCCCACTGTAGGCCTGGCATTGAGAAGAGTCACTAGAGGTAGGTATCACCTGGCTTGGAGTTTAGCTTTGGCATGGCAGTCTCTGCCTCTGTATACTGTGAAAGGTCTCTTTTCCAGAATCCTGGGGACCCTCCAGCCTGTTTGGTGTTCTCCAGTTGGCCTTCCTGGGATGTGCACGCTCGAGGACTCTGAAATGGGTCCTCCTGCCAAACAAGGCCTTCCCTTAGCCGAGAGAAGACACCGGAGTCTAAGACAGGAAGGTCTCAGAGCTTTGGAGTGATGACAGGCAATATTAACACACCTGAGGTTCTTAGAAGTCCCCTGATGTGACATTCAGTCCATTTCTCCCACCCTCATATTCTGGGACCACACTTATCCCTAGCTTCTCAGCGTGGTCCTTCCTCTTCTCTCCACTGTCCCCCTCTGCCCTAAACTGTCTTTTTTCCAACATGGGACCACGCCTGGGTTTAGGGTAGCAGCACTGGATCAGCAGCTGCCACTCTGCCTTGAGTTTGCAGAAAGTGTAAGGCACCTGAGTGTTTGCCAACATTTCAAAAGCCCCACTCAGAATCACACAGGGGCCTAAACTTAGATTCTAGGGAAGGAAGGCATGCTGAACTCTGACGGCTGAGATATAGGTGAGACCCAAGTCACATGGGCAGCTCGATTTCTTTTACCAGGGCGTTCATGCTCGGTAAGAATAATAAGGGGGAGCTGGGCTGTGTCTCAGTGGGCAGAATATGATGACACCCCAGGATCAGTCCCTAGCGCCACATGAGACCAGGGCTATTGGTACACACCTGTCATCCCAGTCTTTGGGAGGTAGAGACAGAAAGGTGAGGCATTCAGTCATCCTCAGCTACATAGGGAGTTCGAGGCCAGATTGGAAAATAGGACACTCGGTCTCAAAGGACAGAGTGCCTCTGATAAACAGCTGGGACTAAGTTAACCAGAGCAGTTGTGGTAAAAAAAATTCACATTCCGTGGCCTTGAGTCCATCCATATGTCCTGCCTCCACCACTGCCCACCCCTCCTGCATTCCTCCAGGATTGGTCTCCTGCCCTGAATGAATTTAACCTAAAATTTACGTTTTGTAGGATGTTTCCTGTAAACTCCAACTAAAAGTTATCCGGGCTTTCCAGTGCTTGTCCTTCCCCACTCCTCCCCCAGGGTCGTCCTGAGGACGGGGGGGGGGGGGGGGGTTACCAACTAAAGGGGGAGCCGGGATGCCACATCCCCAGTATCAACGAAATTTATGAGTCACGGGTACCGTCAGACCTGGCTTTCATTTGACTTCACTTGCCACTTCCTTTCTCCGTATTAATTTCTCCCAACAGCCCACTTATCTTCCCTCTTGGAGCCCTGCCCACCTTCACTTTCCCTCCTGATCCAGCCCTATCTCTAACAGGCAAAAGCACTCAGCACACTGATTGCGAAGAGCTGGCTCGATCAAGCACTCACAAGTAACACGCTGTGGCTAATCAAATGTCAAAACAACCTCCCAGGTGATTTAGAGGAGCCTGGTGACAGGAAGACACTGACCACCAAGCCACCAAGAACAGACCACATTGAGTTGGTGGAAAGCAGGGAAACCAGTTTCCATCAAGGTGGGCTCCCCTCCGCCCCCCAACCTCCAATATGGCTGGTTGTTCCTGGGACTAACTGCTCCATGGTTGGTGGCCCTTGGCTTTTTAACATTTCTTCTTTTCCTTTGAAGACAAGGAGGTGCTCTGTGCCAAAGGTCAGTTGGGTAATGGTTGAATTTTTTTTTTTTTTGTGACAAAATGTTGCAAGGCCTCTGAATCATAGCAGCAACAGCATGGTGAGGGGGAGAGAAGACACTTCTGCATTGGACTTGGGCAAGTCGAAGCCTCTCTGAACTTGTTTCCTCTCCTGGAGTAAAGAGTGAACTGGGTTAAATGGTCCCGAGGTCCTTGAGGCGGTAGGGTAGAACACTTCCACACTTGCTGCTTCATTTGATGGTCACGGTAACCCCAACACGGAGCCAGGAGAGGGGTAATTATCTCTATTTTATAGCACCAAAATGAACAGATCCGGGGCGCCTTCATCTCTGCCCAGGAGCTATGTTCAAGCCAGGAATTCATAGACCTCCCTGCCTACATCAAGGTCAGTGGAGAGGGAAGTAAAAGGCCTCCTCCATCTCATACCACGAAGTGCCTCCTGGCATACATAGAGAGGTGTCCCACTGTCCTGCTGTCGTGGGTCCTGCAGGGGCAGGGCACAGAAAAAGAGAGAGACTTGAGCACACTGGAGTTAGCCTGTGCTATGGGATTACCCCCTACTGCCTGCCTCTTGCCTTGAGGAATGGTTGCTGTGGTCCTCTGGGACTGCTGTTCATGATGGAGCCCTTCTAGTGCATGTGACTGTAGCCCTCAAGGACCACAGCAGCCTAGGCTCCTCTCAAAGTCCCTTGAGTTCCCCCAGAGGGGCCACTCACTACTCTAACCTCAGGCCTGAGAGTGGTTCTCTGTCTGCAACCTAAACCTACCCTGGGGTCACAACAAACCGCTGGCAGGGCCTGGTTGGTACAAGGTTGTCATGCCGGCTCCTTATTTGGCATACGCTGAGTCCTCAAGGCACTGATCTGTAGAAGCGAGTGCTTCCATGCCCTATCCCAGGCCGTGAGGTCCAACAAAGCCTTTGTATGCTCTCACACGGTGACCACTGGTCCACAGAGCCGTCTTCCCCTTAGCTCACAGCTTCTTGGAAGAAGAGGCTGTGTCGTATTTCTGGACCCTACTGGACTCCAGCTTGGCTCACAGACCATAAGGAGAGGGGTTAGGAAAGGAACAAGCTGTAGCCAGGAATGCCCTACCTTTGACACAATTAAACTGTGTTGACATCTACAAAGTTCATATCCCAGAACCACGCAATTGAGCTGCAAGGAGTTAAAAAAATATCCTATTTAAGTTCATGAGCTCATGTTGGACTTCATTCAAAATGATACCTGCCCAGGTGCTGGTCCCAGGGTGGGCTGTGCTGAAACCCAATTCTATCACTTACTAAGACTCCCTGAGCCTCAGTCTTCCCATGGGGTAAACGGGGACAGTAGCGTGACTGATTTATATTATGCAGATTAGAGAGAGCAGGAGCATAGCTCATCCCAGGCAGAGCTGGAGCAGCAGACATCACCGGTCTAGGGGAATTCCCTGGAGATCGCTGTGAGCACCAAGAAAGCCCCGAGGTATCCAGAGTTTGCAATACCGCCCAGGGGGAGCTGGCAGCTCCTTCCCCTACTCAGTTCTCCAGCTCCAGTTGGTCGGAAAACCCCTTTGTCAGGATGGCCAGACGACTGGGCTGTTTTCTTTTCCCTTGTTGACACAGGGAAGACCTGGCTACCCGCAGAGCCTGGCTGGGCCTCCCTCTCTTTGAAGTGTAAACACTGAGCTGTGTGTTTTGGGCCCCTCTGAAGGGCAGTCCCTGGAGGAAAACCAGGTTTTGAAATACTTCACCCCTTGTTTGCTCTTGGAACCTCCTTGGTGCCCAGGTTTCTCAAGGCCTATGTTCCAGTGTTCCAGGAGGCTGAAGGTTCTGTGTGGGGACACATTGCCGCTCTGACATACCACTCTCTGCTCCCTGACTGGACCTCTGGTAGCCAGCTGAGCTAGAGAGGGTCTCATACCCAGAAGTCCAGTCCTAGCATGGAGAAACCATGCACACGGGTATGAAGTGAACCAGAAGCCTGAGGGTAGCTCATGCAGGGCAACAAGCAGGGCTTGATGGGGCGGCAAACCTACTCCTCAACAGGAATTGGGGAGTTTGATCTGCTCCCCTTGGAGGTTGGGGCACAATCTAGATGTCATCTCTACCTGGAACTTTGCAACCCTGCATACTCTGAATCTCCTGAGGGGGCAGGACCAGCCCAGGATGCAGCCAAAGCTGATGGAGACCAGCACCCAGGTGCTGGACCATCGTGAGGAAGGCTTGTTCAGAGCCCGCACCGGTGAGTAACCGCAGATGAAGAGGCTTTGAGGGAGAGCCTATGACAGAAGCAGCTGAGTTTCCAGAGACGCTGGGACAAAGGCATCAAAGCAGGCAGGTTCTGGGCCTGGTTTGGCCACAGAGGAAGTGAGGAAGGGCTGGAGAGATGACAGAGCTGCCCCAAGAGAGGACTGTGGAGAGGGGCCTCCAGCTGGCCTTGTATGTCACAGCAGCTCAGCCAGCAGCCACTTCTGAAAGAGTAAATCCTGATGGAGTCCTAGTGCCAGGGACCTCTAAGGAGAGCTGAGAGATCTGCTTCAGAGCTGATGCATGAATATGGAGGGCTCATGAGTGCTGTGTGTTTTAGTTAGCTTTCTGTTATCGTGATAAAACACCACGACCAAAAGCAGCTTGAGGAGGAAAGGGTTTATTTCATCTCACAGCTCACAGTCCGTCATCCAGGCAAATCAGGTCAGGAGCTGATGCAGAGGCCGCGCGCACGGAGGAATACTGCTTACTGGCTTACTTCCTAGCGCTGTGCTCTCACACAACTCAGGACCCCCTACCCAGGGGTGGCACCACCCACAACGAGGTAGGCCACCCCTCATTGATCATTAACCAAGAAAATACCCCATGGGCTTGCCCTCAGGCCAATCTTATGGAGGCGTTTTCTCAGTTAAGGTTCCTTCTTCCAGGATATATCTAGGTTTATGTCAAGTTGACAAAAGCCCAACCAGCATACTGGGTGAAATCACCAACCTTCTGGAGCTTTTGCCCCGAGCTCAAGCACCTTCCTCTCAGAAAAGAGACTTCTTTTGGAGATGAAAGATAACTCAGTCAGTAAGTACTCGTCGTGGGAGCATTAGGACCTGAGTTCAATTCCCATACCTCACGTTAAAAAAATAATAATAGTTTTTTTTGTATCCCAGAGTTGGAGAGGAGGGGCAGGTGGAGCCCTGGAGTGCATTGGCCAGCTAATCTAGCTGAAAACCCTGGACTCGCCAGCCACAGGCAGACCAGAGCCTCTGGTTTGGAACGGTGAGACATGAGAGAATGGGGAGATGGCTTGCTGAGTGAGAGGACTGCCGAGCAAGCAGGAAGACCTAAGTTCCAATCTCTAGCTCCCATCTAAAATGCCAGTGTGGTCACCTGCATGGCTGGAACGCTGGCTCGCAGTAGGAGTAGGAGAGACAGGGTGATTGCTAGGGTTGTCGGTCTATAGCCCAGCTCCAGGTTCCATTAGAGACCCTGTCTGAAAGGGATAAGGGTGGCCGAGAGTGAAAGAGCAGGACAGCTGACCTCTTGCTCTGACTTGTCTGTACACATCGCGTGGGCATGTGCACCCGTATCCCCGGACAACCAGGATGGTGAGGCGGGGTAGTGGCGGGCACATAGTCTGCAGAGAGAGGTATTTCCAGGACCGACTGGGAGGAAGGAAGCACAGATTCCCAAAGGAAGGCGAGATCGTGACTCAGAGGGAGCATTTGCTAGGGCTGTCACATAGCAGAGCTTGACGATGAGACTGCTCAGCTCAGCTGCTACCTAGCTAAGCAAAGGGGCCAGTTCCCGCTGTGCCCTTGCAACAATGGCCCCATCTAAAGAGTAGCTCTAGGATTACCAGAAAACCACAGGGATTAAGGATACAGGATGCCTGGGCCAATGAGCACTTGGACGCTGTGTTAGATGCTCTATGTGCATGCATGTGTACACGTGTGTCTGTTCATGCATGTGCAGGCTCACATGCATGTGTATGGATATATGAAAAGCAGAGGACATTGCTTGGTTGAATCACCTTGTGGTTTTTGTTGTTGTTGCTGTTGTTTGTTTGTTTGTTTGTTTTCAGACAAGAGTCTCTGTTGGCCTGGAGACTACCCACTGGGCTAAGCAAGGCTGGTCAGCAAGTGCCAGGAGTCTCCTTCTCTCCACATCAGAGCCGGGATTGCAGGTATGACACCACCCCAGGCTCTATGCGGGGGAGGGCAAGGGGGAGCTAGCAGAGGTCAGATGGCAGAAGAGTGCTTCACACCCTGCCCCCAAGCTGGAGTTACAGGTGGTTGTGAGTCACTCACCATGGGTGCTGGGAAAAGAACTCAGGTCCTTTGCAGAAACAGCAGGCATTGAGAGATGAGAGATCTCTCTACACCCTACACCTTAGCTTTTTATGTGAGTTCTGAAGATCAGACTCAGGTCCTCACCAATCTGAGGTGAGTACTGTGCAGACAAAGCCACCAGCCCAGGCCCCTAGATGCTGCTTTCTGCTTTCCATCTGTTACTGGAGGAAAACACTGCTCCTCACACAGATGATGCTGGCACCGTCAGGGGAACCGTGGTAAACCCTCAGGCCTTCGTCTGCCACCCAGAGACTCGGGCTTAAATGGCCTGAGGTTAGTATGGGCATCAGGAGCCTTTAGAGCTCTCAAGATGATTTGAATGCGCTGCTCAGGCTGAGAACCACCCTGCTTGAAGCCATTGTAACCCAACCCAACCCAGAAACAGATGTGGAGGGTCCAACCCAAGTTTCTGAGAAGCTGCCAAGCCGCTGTCTGGATGCCCAGGGTCTGGAGGCAGTGCTACATGCTTAGGAGAGCCTTCTGTCAACGTGGTTAATGTCTTTTAAGCTTTGGCTCTTGGGGGAATAAAGTTCAATTATCTGGAAAACTCACTTACGTGGAACCCCTCATTCCCTAATGACACCAACTAAATGAGGTGTTACCATTCTATAGATTCTCAAATTGGAGTCTTTGTGACTCTGACTCTGTGCATGCACATTCGCATGCATGTGTGTATACACACACACACACACACACACACACACACACACACACACACACGCACACACACGAAAAACCAAAAGCTTGTATTTGATGTACACCCCGTGGCGCCTCAGGCTGCTGGGGCCTGGTGCAAGCTTGCCTAAGGGCGTAGCCCCTTGGTACAGTGGGAAGATTTTTCCTTCCAATCAAAGTGACATATCCAGTCAGTGTTGCCTCAGCTCCATGGGACCCTGTAGCTCATTTGCAATGAAACAGCAAGCACCCTTCTCTTCCACAATTAGTAAGCACTCCCAGCATGCCACCCTGGGGTAGCCTGCCTCATCTCTCATCCTGAAAAGGTCACGGATCCTTGGAGTATCACTTTTTTTTAATATATAAAGAGTAATCTCTGGGGTTAAGGTGTCTCTCGGGTGGAAGAGTGTTTGTTGTAGCATGGCTGAAGCCCTGAGCTGGGATTACAGATGCTCACTGCACAGACTGACCACCGGTGCATGTCTGTAGTTCCAGCACTAGGGAGGCGAAGGCAGGAGACTCAGAACTTCATCCTCAGTATATAGTGAGTTCCAGGTCAACCTGAGCTATATGAGGTCCTGTCTGGAAAGGAAAGGAAAAAGAGGAAAGTATAATAGAAAGATGTATCATGTGCCATTTTTTCCTGCTTCGGTGAGGAGATAGAAGGAAAAAGCAATGCTTTATTTTAAAATCTGTTGTGTTCTTAGGGATCCCACATAGCCAAACCCAGAGACAGAACATTTTATCAATGGATTTTCCTGACTCTCATAAAGGAAGCATGGAAAGAAGGGGTCTTGGCCCAGGGCGTTAACCACTGCCGTTGCCAAATAGACGCTTGTCTGTTTACTTACAGCCTGGCTCCCCACTGGAAAGGAAGTCCCCAGAAGAGACAGTGTCCCATTTGTCTACTTCCCAGGGCCACAAGCGAGTGTGCAGCAAACATGTGGACGACATTGATCTGGGAACTGTGGTCTGGGCCTGAGTCCCAGGACGCACTCAACACCTGCTGTTGTACCTTTTCTTTACATGGGACCGTCTGCTTCACCCACTCTGAAAAGAGAACGAACCTTCTAAGGATCTTTGTAGTGTGTGTGTGTGTGTGTGTGTGTGTGTGTGTGTGTGTGTGCCCGAGTGTAAAAAAGATAAACCTGGAGCTGATGCTATAGATGTTGTTAGAGTACTAAACCTTGAGTTCCAACCCCTGTACCATGTAAACTAGGCACAGGAGTACATGCCTGTAATTTCAACGTCATGGGGTTTTCGGGTAAGGGAGTATGGAAATAGGAGAGTCAGGTGAGCATGTTGCGGGGGAGGGTATGTCTGTACAGGTGCTTTTGCATATGTTTATGCACATGTGTAGAGGCCAGAGGTTAACATCAAGTCTTTCTTGATCACTCTCTCCCTTGTTTTATAAACACATTTTCAAATATTTTATGTACGTGCACACATACATACACACATGTATGTTCGACTTTACTTATTCTTTAAATTAAAAAGGTTTTAACTTAGCCTTTAAAGTCTTAGATGTCATGGCGTTTCTGAACAGAGCATCTTTTGTGATTCTTCTTCATCCCCCTACCCCTTCTACCCTTGGTCCCCCACATGAGTCCCCCCTGCCCACATCTCTGCTCCTCTTACTTGTCCCACTTCCTCCCCCTTGCATGTCCTTCCTCATCACTGGAAAGTATAACATTAAACAGGGTGACCCAAATTCAGAAAGACAAAAGCACACATTCACCTGTAAAGTCTTTATAAACAGGCACAAAGCCTACAGTAACCTGGGAAGAACTCAAAATGGGGTAGAAATGTACACTGTTTTGTCTTGTTTTGTTTTGTTTTTCTCTTAAGCAGTACTTCTTAAGCTTGGCAGCTCCTTGGAATCAGGTGGTATACTTCACAAACAGCCAGATGCTGTGACTAGGGCCCCTGATGTAATGTGGCTGGGGTAAGGCCTGGATGAGCAGTTTCCAGAAGGTGTCAAGGGCACAGCCAAGACTGAACTTGCTCCTCTGTGAAGCAGGTGCTGAGAAGGACCCAGGGTGTTCAGAGCCTTCCTGTGGGTCGCATGACACAAACCACACTGAGAAGAGTGTCCTGAAAATCTGACACTCCTCAGGGTACAATTGTGCTTTCCTCTAGGTCAGCCATCTGAGACCCAAGACCAGCGTGCACCTCAGTTCAGCCTTGGCCTCCAGTTAGGCAGCCTGCGAGGCTGGGACAGGGCATGTGGAGGCCAGCTAGCTTCCCAGAGTGATAACAAAAGGAACCCAGGCTGGCGGCAAGAAATTGCCGTCTAAGGTCAGTGTCTTAACCCACACAGATTCCATTCTAGGACAGGCTCTGGGCTTTGCATTTCCAGGTTGTAAATGTATCCCCTGAGCTCTCAACCCCCGGTCTTTGTTCTCTTCTGTCCAACAGACCTGAAACACCAGCCCAGCTTGGAGGGGCCACAGAGACTATAAAACCTGGGCTCAAGCCTCAAACACACACACACACACACACACACACACACACAGATGGGGGAGGGGACTGACAGGTGGGAAGAGGAGGGGAGGGTAAGAGAGAAGAGGACAAAACAGAACTGGACGGAACAGGACTGGACAGGACAGGTCGTGACAAGACAAGAGAGAGGATCAGATCTCACTGAAGATATTCTTGAAGCAAACTCTGAAAAGATCAATCAGGTATAGAGGCCTAGACCTATAAACACAGCATTCAGGAGTCTGAAGCCGATGTGTCTGACCTACAGAGCAAGACCCTTCACCTTAAGAAGGAGTCGAAAACATGGTCAGGACTGTACCGACGAGTCATGGAAAACACGAAGGACAAACTAAGAGACAAGAGGGCCCAGTTCAGAATCGTCAGGTGAATGGAAGCAGCCATGTACCACACACATCGACAACCTGGAGGCAGGGGTGGCCTTTACAAAGAGGTGTGGGCAGATAGGAAGATGTGACCACTTGCTCCGTGGCTATTTCATAGTCATCTCTCATGGAGAACGCTGGGCTTTGTGTTAGATTGTTCCGCAAAGCTCTCTGCATGCTGGTTTGTGATACTTCTCCAGGTTTCTGTGTGTTTCCTGCTGAACCCCCTGAGACATGGCCATTGCACAGATTCAGTCTCCACACAGAGCATCTATGACCCCTGCCCAGTCCAACCTAAGTATCTACTGCCTCTGTCCTCCACCCCAGACCTCCAGCTTTGCTTAGCGACTGTGTCTGCTGCTCTCTGACTGGACATCAGAGGAGGAGTTAACAAATCCGTAACAATGTCACCGTGGAGGGGAATGAAAGTCAGCCTCACGTTTAGGGGAGTGTGTGATACGCTGCAGTGAACTGACTGCACTGCAATAATCCATGCTCACCCCCAAAGCCAGCTGACAACTGAAGTCCCAGGACCAGGTCTCACTCAGTCTGCTGATACACTGATTCCCAGAGCCTCTGACTTTGGACCCTGGCAGGGTCCCAACTTGAACAGACAGTCTGACTTCTGTGTAGCATTAAAGGGCGATCTCTGCAGTTGGGAAAAGCAAGAGCTAGACTGTCCAAAGGCTGACACCAGGGGAAGCAGCCTCGAAACCCCCCACTATTCTAGTCTAGGAGCTAACAGGGTTTGAGACCTCATGATGTGATCCAAGGCAGAGCACTTTCGTGGTGATTTGGTCCTGAGGATGAAACCCAGGTCTTCACACATGCTCAGCACACTCTACCCCTGAAGGTGGCACTTTGAATATATCTATGCCCTTCCTAGATGCTGATGTGCAAATATCCTTCTTCCTCCCCAGTGGCTCTGAGATGTAAGATGTTTGTTTACAAAGCATGGTCTCAGAAAGGCCACCATGACATAAAGGTCCACGTGGCACCCTGCAATGGCCATGTCTCAGGGGGTTCCCCTGAAAGTCAGAGGAAGCACTGGGGAGATGGCTTTATGGGTAAGAATGCTTGCTCTGCAGTCACGAGGACCTGAGTTCAAATCATAGCACATACATAAAAGCTGAGCATGGATGTCTATACCCCTAACCCCAGGATTGGGATTGGGGGAGAGTCAGATCCTAGGAGCTCACTGGCTAGCTGACAAGCTTCTGGTTAAATGAGAGACTCTGTATCAAGGCAAAATGTCAGTCAGTGATAGACAAATAGTGCACATGCGCATGCCTATGCACGTGATCCCATACTCAACACATGCACACGCACACGCACATACACATACACACACTCACACACATGCACACACATATGCACACACACACTCGCACACACACACATGATGAAAAGGGAAACCTCCTAGGTATATTGTCAAGAAACACCACATTGGAAAATGGAAAATGGTCTGCAGGCCTCAAGGCTAGTCCTGTGCAGGGGGGCTGTCTTTGTCTTTAATATCAAGACTAAGTCATGAGGTCTCACGTATTTCTCAACTTTCCCTGGAGAGAAAATTGCCTGGCCTGGTGTGGGGGCAGGGTCATCTGGCCTGGTCTGGAGGTAGGTGGGAAAGCAGGTCTTTTTAAAGATGTATGTGTTCTCTCTCCTTCCTGGAATAGCATTTTACATTATTCATCACTATTCCACAGCTGAGCAGACCTGGCAGACAGATAACACAGAGGGTGAACTCAGCCACCACTGAAAGAGCAGGAAGGCGGACACTCTGGGTCTGAGGTAGCATCTCCTCCAGTGTTTGTTTTCAAGTCATTAAATACTTAACAGAGAGGGAGCCCTAGTGTTCCAAACCACTGCTGAGGAAGCATCCGTCAGAAGTGAAGATAGAACCAGCCTGATTGTAGCGTTCCTTTCTGAGGGCAAGATCATGTCCACCGAAAGATAACTTTAAGAACTCTGCCTGACAGGAAGCTATGCAGATGAGGCATGCACTTAGATAGGAGGCACTTGGCAACCTGGCCCTCAGCTAAGTATCACTCTTCTTGTCTTACATGTAAGGATCCCAGTGTGGGGTTGGCAAGATGGCCCAGCAGGTAAAGGTGCTTAATGCCAAGCCTATTAACCCAAGTTCAGTTCCTGGAACCTACATGGTAAATGGAGAAAACGGACTCCCAAAAGTTGTACTCTGACCTACACACACACACACACTCTCACACACACACACATACACTCTCACACACACACACTCTCACACACACTTACACTCACACAGACACACACACACTCTCACACACTTACACTCACACAGACACACACACTCTCACACACTTACACTCACACAGACACACACACTCTCACACACACTCACACAGACACACACACTCTCACACACTTACACTCACACAGACACACACACATACACACACACTCACTCACACACTCACATGCACACACTCACACATGCACTCATATGCACACATACACACACTCATGCACACACTCACACACACACACACACACACACTCACACATTCTCTCTGAATGATGAGGAGGAGGATACCCAGTGAAGTGTTCTCAGACCTCCTGAAGCACTTATGAAGGTTGGGGTTTGATTCCAAAAGGCAAAGGAATCCATGGAAGAAGTGTGGCCCCTGACTGCCCACCACTCCACACCTTGCTGAGGGATCATCTTCCGGTTCTCTCCTTTCATGACGTTCCCTGGCAGAGATCCAGTTCTTCTCATTGGTGTGGTATGGATTGTATGCTCACTGACTACTTCCTCTCTTCTAAGCTCTGCTTCAGTTACATCACGATCAGCACAGTCCCCCAGGTGACCCCCACAACTTCAGGAGCCTCACTGTACTGACCAGAACATGAAGGCCTGGACAGGCTGAGTCACCTGTCCAAGCTACCTGTATAACAAGTGCCAGAGCCACCTGTGAGCACAGTCAGCTGGATTCCAGGGCCTCTGGTGGACAGCTGGGCCTTGTCCCAAGTACAGGTGGTGCTTCAGCCATCTTGGGCTCCTGGACCCCACTCTAAATCCGAGTGTCAGCCTTTTCTAATGGGTTCCTGATCCTGGTGTTTCTGAAGTTAAGGCTTAACTGCCCCTTCAAAATGCAGCAGAGGCCAGATTTGGGGCCAGGCCGTATGCAGAGTCACTTTGGCACTTAATTGCGTATTATTTAATTGCTTTATTGGGTAGTAAAAAAATAAAGTGATCTACTGCAAAGTTATTAGCAAATTCCAGTTTTAAGGGAATAATTACTGAATTCTCCCTGTCTGGGTTGAGTAATTCCCTCCAAGATGCTTGGGGACATTAAGCATCTTCACCAGGGCTGCTCACAGCTCTGTAATATGCAAATAAAGTAACTCTGTAATTACCAATAAAATGCTTACTGAAGTGACAAATTTTACTCAGTAGCGAATTGGGTGTGTGGGGGGGTGGCATCATTTGTTTTTTAAGGCTCCTTTAACCTTGTTAGCTGGCACTTGTCTTCGAGCTGTTTCATGGTCATTTAAAAAGACAAGGAAGCCCACAGGCCCCCATCGGTGTCGAGAAGGCCCTCCTGGGAACCCTCTCTTCCCACCAGCCCTGCCCTACTTCATTCTGTGGGGCCACTGTGGATGCACAGGGTAGACTAGCCAAAAGGCTTCTGCATGTGCCAAGCACATGTTTCAGGGTTGATCTTTCCAGATGGACCAAAAGAGACCCCTCCCTTGCATCTTAGAGGCAACAACACTGAGCCCAGTTGCTTGGGCCCTCTCGGCTTTCAACGGTAGTATTTGATCAATGCGGCCTCATTCCCAGAACTGTCCAGATCCTCACGAGGTTTGGTTTTGGTTTTTGGATGTTGTGATAAATACTCTGATGTAGGCAACTTAATGGAGAGAAGATCATATGGGGGTTGAGGGTCCCAGCAGTCAGAGCTCAAGGTACCTCATCACATTGTATTTGCAGTCAAGAAGCAGTTACGGAATGCTTGAGTTCCACTTCATCTCTCCTTTTTATTCAGTCCAGGGGCTGTCCAGCCCTTGATATACGACTGATGGCCCACATTCAGGGTGGAGCCTCCCATCTCAGTTCACCCACCTAAGAAAAAACCCTTACAGTCATGCCCAAAGGCCTCTCTGATCTACACAATCTCTCACTGAGCCTTCCTTCCCAGTTAATTCCAAATCCTGTCATGGCAACAATCAAGACTAACCATGCTTTGGACAGCATGGGCTGGATGAAACAAGTCCAGACCTCCGTGGTGTAAGTAATCAAATTGGAATTCTTGCTTGCTAGTATCCTAGGTCAGGAGCCACTTGGCGAAAAGAAACCCGAGGAAACAGCCACCTCATCAAGCACTGCTGGCCTGTCACCATGCTGGAAGAAACAGGAAGCGCTCGTCACCCTAGAATGATGGCTACTTCCTCTCACACATCATTGGCTGGAACTGTTCCCATAGCCCCACCTAAGCACATTGGGTCAAGAAGTGAAATTCCACCCTGTGCCCGGAAGGAGAAGCAGGAGTGTAGAGCAATAGCACCAGTGACTACTATAGCGTGGGCTTTAAAAGGAGAATGGAAACCCGCAAGACAGCTCAGCGGGTGAAAGAGCTCGCGGGGCCAGCCCTGTGACATCTGTTCAAGCTCTGGGACCCACATAAAGGCAGAAGGAGAGACCCAACCCCATAAAGTTGTTTTCTGTCCTCCAACACGGGCACACGCGCGCGCGCGCGCTTGCACACACACACACACACACACACACACACACACACACACACACAAAGACAGAGAGAGACAGAGAAACAGAGAGAGAGAGAGAGAGAGAGAGGAGAGAGAGAGAGAGAGAGAGAGAGAGAGAGAGAGAGAGAGAGAGAGAGAGAGAGAGAGAGAGAGAGAGAGAGAGAGAGAGAGATTTAAAATTGAAATCCTTTGCTAGGGACTGGGCATGCGCATTGGGCATGCGCACATACAGCAAGTTCCATGCAGCACCTCGGCTAGGCAGTGTTGATTGGTACCGGATGCTCAATGCTCAATGCATGCATATCGACAAACATTCAGGTAACTCCAAGTGCTCTCTCTGCTGCCTCTTTCTCTCTTGCTCCCATACTTACTCTCTGGGTCCCTACTAATTGTGGTAAGAAGAGAAAGCCTTCAAAATAATGGCTGATGATCGGGCCAAGTATCTGCGGAAGGAGAAAAGGTGTGGACCGAGGGTGGGAAGGTCATGTGCATAGTCAGCAATGTCACAGCAGAAGGTCATTCACGGATACTATCTCCTTCAGTAGAGGGGTCTCTTCAACAAATGAGAAAAGGAGCTTCATTCTGAAGTCAATGCACCAATCAGGAAACTTCCTTGATATGCCTTGCACATAACTCTGAACTGGGAAAATTTCCTTGGGAAATGAGTCAGAATTGGATGAGCAGAAACTTAGTTCTGAGCAGAGATGGCTTGGTGGATAAGAGTATCTGCTGTGCATGCATGAGATCCCGGGTTCAAATCCCCAGTACTCATGTGAAGGCCAAGTGACCCTCTTGTAAGTTTCCACTCAAGAGAGTGGAAACCAGGGATCCCAGCTAGCATAACCCCCAGACAGTGAGCTCCAGCTCCACTGAGACCCTGTCTCAAAGACACAAGGTAGATCGGAGCCCCTGATGTCCTCTCCTGCTGACTAATGCATGTGAACACAGTCATGTGCCACCATTATCCCCAGTCTTAAGACAAAGGTGAGAGAGATAGAAGCCTTTATCTGAGACCCAGCTCCCTGCCAAGGCCTTCACCTCCTGACTGAAGTCCTGAGTCCCCTCCAAAGTCCCAGGATACTGTCCCCAGAGCACAGAGCCTAACCTTCTCTTTCTCCTTCTATTGCCAAAGGCTGCATTTCTGGGTGACCACATTTGCCCTCGGGGATAAGTCTTTTCCCCTTCTATTTGCATTAGTAACTGCTCAAAGTCCCAGGGCCTTGGAGCCCTGCCAGCCACATCCTCTCACACTGGCCCAATTGTTTGTGGCAAATGCCTTGCTTTTGAACTCTGGACCTCTGAGAGGAAACAGTTTCAATAGGAATAACTCGGAACTCTCCCAGGCCCTGCCATCTGGGCGTCTGGAATGGAGCTTCCAGGATATATGGCTCTTTTGAAGGAAGCCCATTCAATTGATGATTGTATTCTCATTTAATATGCCTGGGAGTGGTCTTGTATACTGGCCAGTGGAGGGTTGTGTTCTCTCTCTCTCTCTCTCTCTCTCTCTCTCTCTCTCTCTCTCTCTCTCCATTCAACAAACACTTACTAATCTCCTACTGTGAGTGAGATACTGAGATGGATATGGGGGAGGAGGGGGGAGATGGGGGAAGCAGAGACCTTATTTCCTTACTATTTATTTATTTAGTTGGTGGGAAGGTCGTTTCTCAAGTCCCCAGGCTGGCCATGAACTCACTAGGTAGTCTAGAATAAACTAGAACTTCTTTCCTCCTGCCTCTACCTCTGGAGTGCTGTAACCCACCTTTGATTTAATTCCTGCTTTTAGTGGGTTTGGAGAAAGAGCATGAAGAATAAACTTACCTTTAAGGGGCTGAAGAGATGGCCCAGCAATTAAAGAACACTTGTTTCCTTTGCAGAGAACCTGGGTTTCATTCCTAGCACCCACATAGTGGTTCACAACCTTCTGTAACTCCAGTCCAAAGCCCTCTTCTGACCTCCTCAAGAACCAGTCACACACATGGTGCACACACATCCATGCAGGTGAAACACTGATACTCAAATGAGCTAAGTAAATGTAAAAATATTTTTAGTTATTGTTAAATAACTTCCTTGGTGCCCCGGGTAGGGCAAAAGATGTGTGCAAAGTAGTTTCTGGCTCTGAAATATAGAAGGTACCAGAATGTTGAGGAATGACTTTCAAGGATTGGAGATGTTTTTTAGCTCTCTTCTTTGGGCCCCATAGCAACCTATGACAGAGGTTGGTAAAGCATCCTCAGTGTCCATCGCCTAAGCCCTTCCCCCACAGTGATCATGGACCCAAGGACATCCCACATCCCTTGACTAAGGTCATTGGACAGCTCCTGGCAACTCAGGCCACCAGGGATACCACACACGGAACGTTTGCTCGATCCTCCCAGGGCTGTGTTGACTTTCCCTCATTTGTCTCTGAGTGGCATGTTGGAGATGGGGACTCCCCCATTTCTGGGACACTCAAAAGCCAGACCTGCCTGGGACCCCATCTGCTTTGATTCTCCAGCTCAATAAAAGAGGCTGGGCAGACAGAAGTGACCTCCCTTGTCAGTGTGCAGATGACACTTCATGTTGGCCTTGAGGTTAAGGTTTGGGACAGGCAGGAAAGAACAGGAACCTGTCTCTGCTCTTAAACAGTTTCCTCTACCTCACCCCACCAATGTTCACAGCCATCCACCCTAAACCCCAAGAGGAGTGCCAGTCACCTCCTTGACCTTGGCCCTACCAGAGACGTTGTCCCCACTTTACAGAAGAAGCAGTAGGCAGGCTAAGCAGCAGGCTATCCAAGCTGTGTGGAATAACCCCATGCACCAGAAGATGACTCACTACGAGGTCATGAAATTGCTTAAAATATGAGGGTTTTTTTTAAAAGATACTCTTTCTTTTATAAGTTGATTGCACAGCCATAAAGACTGAACCTTGCAGATGCAACACTGTTGCCATGTCAAAGGGCGGGGCATCTCTATTACTGGGTCGTTCCTCAGTCATCTTGGAATCTGACCTCCTCCTGCCCCAAGCTATCTCACCGTCCTACCAGGAAAGAAGGAGTCCAGGGACTCAGTGTCCATAAAGAGAAGGTTCCAGAATCCAAGGCTCCATGCCTTCTTCCTCTGACTTTTGCTCAGCCTTACATCCTTAGGGGAAGTCCCTGGCTTTCCTTGGGGGCCCCTCCCAACCCAAGAGCACTTATCTCTATCACGGGGCAGGCTGGGGGTGGGGTGGGGGTGGAGAGGCTAATGAACAGTCTGCCAAGGGCTTTGAAGATGAAAAGCAGCCTTCAAGTGTAGCCTATTACCCCTCAACATCACTGGAGATAATGAGATCCTGGCTCCAAGAATCAGGTAGAAAGGAGAAATGGTGAGGACAGGAGAGAGGGTGGAGGGAGGTGGGTGCTCTCTCCTTCACCTTCCCTGGCAGACCCACAGGCTGAAAGCACATGACCTGAGTGTGACCTGGGTCCCTGTTACAGCCACCTACCAGCAGCCTGAGTTTCTACAAGGAAGAGGCCCAGCCTCCACAGGGTCCTGAGGCAAGTGGAAGGAAGAGTGGGAAGGGGCAGTTAGGCTCTAGGCCACTTTGATTCCGTAATATCCCTAGCATTGAACCCAGAGCCTGGCACCAATGCAAGTGACCTAGGACTATCTGGAGACAGAGAAGCTGCCTCTGGCCTGATTTTTCTGGGGTTCTAGGGCTTTAGGTTTGTCCCAGATTAGCACAAATAGCAAGGAAGAACCCTCTGGAACCTCAAGAGTTTCCAACAACCATATACCTCCATGTCTGCCTTACACACACACACACACACACACACACACACACACGTACACGCACATATATGCATACATATACACATATACACATGTACACACACATATATCTAAACACATACACATACACACATTCACACATACACACACATAGACATACATACACACATATATACACATAGAATACATACACACATATGCATACATATACACATACACATATATACACATATACACACACATACACATATATAAACACATACACACATTCACACATACACACACAGAGAATACATACACACACATAGAATACATACATACACATAGACATACATACACACATATACACACACAAACACACATACATACACACACATATATACACATATACACACATGTACACACATACACATATATAAACACATACACATACACACATTCACACATACACACACATACATATATATAAACACATACACACACATTCACACACACACACACACACACACACACACACACACACACACACACATACCACACCACACCTGAAACCCTACACAAGGCTGGGTAGGGTTGCTGGAGCTCTGACAGAAGTCCACCTCTTCTGTCCCACCCCAACTGGTAGCTCTAGGATCAATCACATTTGCCGCTGGACTTCCAGTGCCAGCCAGCCACTGGGGCAAAATCGTTAGATGCAAACTCAAGCGTCTTGAACTGGTAAAGTTATTAGATTAAGGGGGCCTTGGCAAAGTCCCACCAAAGCTTAAACCCCGAGGTTAGGCATGGAGTTCATTTGTCAGAATTCCTGCCTAATATGCAGAAAGCTCTGGGTTCTGCCCACAGTACTGCATAAACTGGGTGTGGCTTCACAGCATCCAGAAGGCAGAGATCGGAGGATTACAAGTTCAAGGTCATCCTCAACTGAAGGTGAGTTCAGTGTTGACCCGGGCTAAGGACATCTGGTCTAAAACAACGACGATACCTAACATTTGACTTCAACTTTCCTGCTGGGACAAGCTGGTTTCTCTACCTGATTTCTTCCCTGTAAAGTGGGGGCCACAATCGGGCTTTTCTAGGAACAAAGAGTCTAGGGTAGCATCTGATTCTGTACTTAATAAAGGCTGCATTTGGTCCTTATTATTTGGCTGTGACTGTGATCTTTATTACACAGATATCCCTCTACCACCTGGAAGGCCTTTTGCCTCTTCACAGAGAAGGGGCCTGGGGAACTAAGTGGCATTTGGACAGTCACAAAGACTAACACACATTAGCATCCTAACAGCTCATGACATCTGATCATGAACTGGGTAAGTGGGCACTGCTCTCCCCATTTACAGATGAGAAGGAAGAGGCACAGCAGGCAGGGAGTGGGGCAGCATGCAATCACTGTGGCAGTCTGGAGGAATGTTCTGAGGCTCAAGTGTCTGGCACTGGGCTACCAGGATGTAGGAGACAGAATTGTTCCCACCCTGTAAGAGCCAGTCTAGCAAGCAGACAAGCCAGGAAACAGTAAATTAACATCACAACTTGTCAAGACTCTAAGGATAGTAGGCAAAGTTTTATCATCATAAGTAAAAACAATTCTCCAAGGAAATGCTAACAAGGAGGATTTGAGCAGAACTCCTTTGCTTCTGGCTGGCTGGCCACTGATTCTTCCTTAAGTGCAATGACCACCACCAACAGGTCCGGGTTCAGAAGTAATACTTACAAGTGACAGGGAAGAGGGGATTAGAAGACAGAGTGGAGCCCTCAGAATGGGGAATAAACCCTGGAGAAGGAGAAGGCTCAAAAATGTGAGGGGGACTTGACAGAGATAAGAATGTGGGTTTCAACTTACGGGGTCTTTGCTACAAACACAGGGCTGGGCAAGGAGGGCTGCCGAGATATTCCTGTTGACAGAGAGGATGTGTGGTGGCTGCAGCTCCTAAAAGACAGGCAACGATTGGAAGCTGCCAAGGCTGAACATGGTGATCATCTGTTCCTGGGAGGAGGATGCCGGAAGAAGGTAGAGGCCCAAACAGAGCAGACAGAGAAATGGCTGGGCAAGTGGTCTCCAAGAAAGTGAGTGCTTCTCTCACCTGTCCTGCCTCAGGCCCCTTCCTACCTCCCTATTCTTTCTCTCTCCTGCGTATGTGCTTGTGCAAGCATGTGTGAGTAGAGGCCAGAGGTCATGGTTAGTTGTCGTCCTCTGTCATTCTCGGCTTTTTTTTTTTTTTTTTTTTGAGACAGGATTTCTGCCTTGGTTAGGGTTTCTATTTCTGTGAGAAACACCTTGACCCAAAGAAACTTGGAAAGGAATGCATTTCTTTCACTGCTCACAGTTCCAGATCACAGGAACCCAGAGGCAGGAAATGATGCCTAGGCTACTGGCTTGCTCCTCAGACTTGCTCAGCCTGCTTTCTTATACCATCCAGGACAAGCAGCTCAACGGTGGCACCATATACCACAGTGATCTGGGCCTATGCACATCAGCCATTAATCAAGAAAATGTTCTGCAGACTTGCCCATAGGGCACAGCCTATTGGTACATTTTCTCAACTGAGAGTCCCTCTCCCTGCATCTTGCATCATGTTGGCATAAAACTAACTGGGACATGGGGGCTAAAGAGATGACTCAGTGGTTAAGAGCACTGACTGCTCTTCCAGAGGTCCTAAGTTCAAATCCCAGCCACCACATGGTGGCTCACAATCATCTGTAATGGGATCTGATGCCCACTTCTGGTGTGTCTGAAGATAGCGACAGTGTACTCACATACATTAAATAAATAAATAAATAAATCTAAAACAAAACAAGACTAACCAGGACAGTCTCTCACAGAAAGGGGAGTTTACCTACTGGCTAGACTGACTAATCCTCCAAGACCCCAGGAATCTTCTAGCCCCACCCCCACCCAGTGTTAAGACTCCTGCTTCAACCAGATTTCTATTATAGGTGTTGGGGATCTGAACTCAGGTCCTCATCAGCTCCTGAGTCTCCACCACAGACCCCATACTCTACTCAGCTCTGAAATGTGGCCATCCATATTGGCCTGAAACAGGCAGGTGTGGCCAGGTCTGGGAAGCAGAGTGTGTCTCTAAGGAAGCCCCGTGGGATCTGAGGTGGAACAAAAGAGAAAAATGAGCTCCAGGCAGAAGACTACCTACCTGTCTGCCCTCACCAGTCTATCACTTGGCTGCAGTAAGTACCAGTGGGCAAACAAGTGGATGGGTATTAGGATCTGAGAGCCACGACACAGAACATCAGAGTTGCTGGCATGGGTGGGCCCTGTAGATTTTCGGTGGACATGAGCTTTTTAGTAAGCAGGTGGCAGGTGTAGGCAGTGGTCTTAGTCCTCTGCTTCTTACAGGACTGTTTTTAGTTTCTTCCCAGTTGCTGTGATAAAACCGTAGACAAGCACAACTTAGAGGAGAAATGAATGATCTGTGCTTGGCTCACAAGTCAGCAGGAACTTGAAGAGAACGAATGCCCACGTGTTTGCCCTTAGTTTGCTCTCTCCACTCTTTCACAGTTCAGAGCCCAGCCTGTGAAATGCTGCTGCCCACATATAGGGTGGACCATCCCACCTCACTGAATCATTAAGACAATCCCTTACAGGCATGGCCACGGGCCAGCCTAATCTAGACGGTTCTTCATTAAGTCTCTCTTCCCAAGTGATTCTTGGTTGTGTCATGTTGACAATTAAAGCTAACCATCTGATAGCCTGCTTCACTCAGGGCTTTGCAAAGTCACATCCCTGCCAGAGTGCCTGGTGTTAAGTAACTGGAAGAAAATGGATGATGAGTTAGAGCCTCATAAGAACTACTAATGATTTTTATATTTAAGACACTGTCTCATGTAGCCCAGGCTAGCCTCAAAGTCAGTACACTGCTGTAATACTCAGGTTGCACACTACCTTTCCATAGCTCAGTGCTATTGGAGCTATAGAAGGCCCAGGGAATATCCTTGCACTTAACATCTAACACACTGAGATCCCCAGGGAGGTATGCCTCAGTAGTGAAGAAGCCTGCAACAAATGCAGCTGCAAGGGAATCAAGCTTGTAACAAGTGTAGCTGCAAGGGAATCCTCCATGAAAGCCATGGCCACTGAGTGAAATAGGGAAAATGAGGCCTTTATGATTTACTTTCTTCCTGGATGTGGATCTGTGATGTTTATCTCTTCTGGCTTGCCCGGGTTGCTTCTTTCTATTAATTCTGTCTCAAAAACAAAAAGTTTAATAGTAAGTTTTAGTTTTTCACAGGCCTTTTTGGGTTTGTAGAAAACCTGAGTTAGGTCCCCTGAGGTGGCTCAGTGGGTAAGGGCTCTTGCTGCACAAGCCTGGCAACTTGAGTTCTGTCTCCAAAACCCATGCAAAGATAGGAGAGGAATAACTCCACGGGGCTGTTCTCTGACCTCTGAAATCCTGCTGTGAAATAAAACCCCCTTGAGTAATGCATTTTTTTTTTTTTGGAGCTGGGGACCGAACCCAGGGCCTTGCGCTTGCTAGGCAAGCACTCTACCAATGAGTTAAATCCCCAACCCCGAGTAATGCATTTTAAAAACTGTTTATCTTACGGGTATGGGAGAGGTCTGTATCTCTACAAGTGCATGCTTGGCACTTGTAGAGGTCAGAAGAGGGCATTTGATCCTTTGAGACTGGAGTTAGGTATGGTTATGAGCAACCATGTTGGTGCTAGGTCTCAAAGCCAGGTTCTCTGCAAGAGTGACACATAGTCTAAACCCCTAAGTGAACTCTCCAGCCCTCATTTTTTGTTTTAATTTAAAAGCTAAACTGAGTAGGAGATTCAGAGGATACCCTGAGACTCTTCCACACCCCTTAGCTCATTATCAACATCTCCCATCAGTCAACACCGACACACCATTATCATCTGAGCCCATGATTTACACAGGAATTACACATTCTCTGACTCCTTTTGGAAATACTTCTATGGGTTTGACAAATGTGTGGCACATCCTATTATTTGACAAGCACATGACATACATTGATACCATACTATATGGTAGAGACAGCTGTCACAATCTCATACAGGGCAGGTTTATCATCCTAACATGTCCCTGTTGCTCCACCCCATCCCTCCTCTTCCTCTGCACCAGCAATCATCATTCACCACTTTGCCTTTTCTGATCACTGTGTGCAGCCCTTTCAGACTGGTGGCCACCTTCAGTAATTTGCATTCTTTGGTTATCTTGCCTGTCTTTTCAAGGCTGAGTGGTATATATCCTTTCCATCCTTGAATAGCATTCCATGAGTTGTATGTGCCACAGCGTAGCCATTTGCATCTGAAGGACATCTCTCCTGTTTGTTTCCAAGGTTGGGAAGTTCTGAATAAATGAGGAAGAAAGTCACTAGGCAGATCTGTGTGAGATTTCTAAGAGAACACGAGCTTTCAACTCATTTGGCCGATTGTTAAGCATTATGCTGTTGCTTGGTTTTGTTTCTATGACGGAGGGTGTGGAACCTGGGCCTCGCACACACTAGGTAAGCCCTTGTCGCAGCCCCATCTGGGTGCTCTTTGTAGGATAACTCTCACCATCTCCCAGAGTTCTTGGGAGGCAAAGGCTGCGTCTTGCCCTTCTATAGCTCCAAGATTTACATGTAATAGGTTTTTAATAAACATCTGCCAACATGAAAATAGATGCCAGATTTTTCAAGGCATTACAACAAAGGTGATTTCATACAAATACAGCCACGTAAAGATTGAAAATGCTGGATAAAGCCTTCTGTGTTAAAACATGTCGCTCACAGGCTGATTCGAAAGCCCTCTGCCAGATGAGCGTCAGGATATTCAGTTGCAGGGCACCACCAAGGCCCTGTGACCTTAGTCGTTTCCATATGGGGCCATGGTTCTCTCCTATACAATTAAGCACAGGAGTTGAACCTGCACACTTCCAGGTTCTTTCAAGGGGAGATATTCTAGGATCTTGAGCCAAGGCGCCTCTTCCATAGCTCTCTTAGGTAGACAGGGGCAGAGGAAGAAGTTGGATTAATGGAAGGTTAGGACTCTGTCTGGTGAGGGCTCACTTGATGGATGAATCGGTCTTGTCCCCACCCCTGAACGGGAAGGAAGAGTGTATGAGCCCTCCCCCACCTTGTGGGGGTGACATTTTGTTCTCTCCTTTCATGTTCCTCACCCATCCATTTTAGCATATTCATCCTATAATATCCTCCGAAGTTACTGAAGGCCAGGCTGGACTCTGTGTCCCTATTGGATTCACACCTACTGCCCCCCCTCTTTCTCTATGCTTGAGTGTGTGTGTGTGTGTGTGTGTGAGAGAGAGAGAGAGAGAGAGAGAGAGAGAGAGAGAGAGAGAGAGCACTCACTCGCATGTGCAGCATGTGGAGGCCAGAGGTCAGCCTAGAGTAGCTGGAGTATCATTACTTAGGGACCATTCACCTCATATTTTGGGACAGGATCTCTCACTAGGACTTGGGGCTTACTGATTAGGGTAGACAGTCTGGCTAATAAACTATAGGGACTGTCCTTTTTCTACTCCTCCAGGGTTGGGACTACAGGCATGTGCCACCCACCCTGGCGTGTAGCATGTGTATAGGGATCACATGTTTACATGGTGTGCACTTTAGTGACTGAGCTAATGCCTCAGCCCTGCACTGATTTAGTTCTTGCCTTGGCTTACATGTTTTACTGAGTGCATCCCCTGCACCCAGGGCTGCCTTAGAGCTGCAGTAGTGAACAAGGTGGAGGCACTGGCCTTGTGGGGCTGACCCTGTAGGGCACAGGACAGACAGCTAACTGGAGGAAGTTCATGGTTCATTGGAAATGAAATCAGAGTGTTTGACTGAGTGAGAGTGAGGAGGGTCAGGAGTAAGAAGACAGAGTGAGGCAGACTTTGGTCTTCAATGAGTGACCAGGGCAGGCCCTGCTAATATGGTAGAAAGGGGAGGGAGGGAGGGAGGGAGGGAGCTCCTGTTAGTTAGCTCAGTGAGTTTGGGCAAAGAACCTTACAAGTAGGGATGAAGCAGTAAGATTTATAGGGAGGACTGTGTCCAGCACACAGGGATAAGCCACTCATGGGGCAGAGGACACCGGGACAGGTCCAAAGAGCCTGCTGGACCACATAAGGACTTGAACTTTTCTCAGAGAGAATGGGGAAGCCAGAGCAGGGTTTGGAGCATTTCAGAGGTATGATGGTCACAGCCTCCACAGGTAGCAGACTAAGAGTGGTGGCGGGGAAGACACATGGGGCTGTTTTCTAGGCAAGCGCTCTACCACTGAGCTAAATCCCCAACCCCTCACATGGGGCTGTTAGAGTCACCAGTTATCCCATGGACCAGGCCCTGGTGCTCCTTGACACTCACTTTAATCTTGACCTGGAAGCTATAACCTAGGCCCTGTAGCCAGGGGCAGCCCTTGGTGACCAGGGGACACCAAGGAGGTAACCAGGAAGCAGAGCGAGATGAATGCTGGGGCTCAGCTTGCCTTCTCTTCTTTCCTCAGCCCAGGTTAGCAGCCATGTGAGAGTGATGCTCACATTCAGGATGAGTCTCTTTCCTCAGGGTAACCCAGTCTAGAATTTGCTTCGCAGACATGCCCAGAGGTTTGTCTTCCTACGGATTCTGGATCCTGTTAAATTGACAATCGGTATAAACCTTTACCCATGGTTACTTCCTAGAGAAGGGTTCTAGAGATACCCAGCTGCATGAAGGTAGGACACCACCATGAGGGAGGTCATCACATGCAAACAAGGACACCCGGGTAGCACAGAAGAGAAGTGAGTTTTCTGACCAAGGAGGTACTGCAAAGACTTCATAGAAGAAAAGAGTCTAGAAATGGACGGGGGAGAGGGCTCTTTTCACCTAGCAGAGTCCAAGTGGAAGGCCAGGGATGGGAAAGGACCTGGCTGATGGCTACAGGGAGCTATAGAGGAGTTTCAATCAGGAAAGTGGAAGTGCCTACTTTGCTCGGAGGTCACCCTGGCTGGGAGAGCAGTACCCAGAGGGATGGCTGGGCTGGAGGCAGCTGAGGCTTGAGCCTGCTGAACTCCCGCAGATTACAGCTTCCCTCCCCATCCACTTCTGCTAGGCGAAAGGCAGCTAGGAGTGGGAAGCTACTGAGGGTGGGAGCTTAGGCCAGGCTGAGCCAGCTGGCTGCCTGCTCCCCTCCCCCAAGCCCACAGTCCCTGGGAGACCCCAGACTTGTTTGTTTTCCCTATAAAGGGGGGAGTCCTGCCCTTTGTGAGGTTGCTGCTTGGGATGGGAAGATGTCTCCACGGGCTGTGCCTGGATTTCCAGCTATTGACACAGACTCTGACAATGAAAGCAAAGGCCAAGAGAGGCAGAGACAAGGTGGCTGATTAAAATGTTCTTCCAGGGGGTTGCTCAGCCCTGCCTGGAAAGGCTGGCTGGAAAACCCGAGCTGGAGCTCTTTTCCGGAGCTCTGTGTGTGTGTGTGTGTGTGTGTGTGTGTGTGTGCCTTAAACATTCGTGGGTAATTTTTGTACCCCACCCCAACCCCTGAAACCCCTGCTTTCGTTTTTGCTCCTCCATAGTAACCGAGGTCACACATAGAACCACAACTCTGAAGTTCAGTTTTCTGTTTCTAAAATGGGGTGCCACTTGTTGGGGTTTTAGAGCAGGTTCCCCAGAAAAGGCTTAAGGTAGAGCAGGGTTGCCAGGCAAACAAGGACAGGCAGACGAATCAAAATGTTAAATAAATAAATGGGGTTGTTTCTTTGTTTAGGATGAATTTGTCCCAGGCAATATTCAAGATACTGTCGTGATAAGTAACAGCTAATCGTTGTTTAAAGGAATTCTGATCAAACTGGAGGCCCTGCATTTTGATTTGCTAAACCTGACCAAAGCAAATTATGGAAGGTTTGTGTGCTATTTTGGAAAGCTGGATTGGGAGGAGGGGAGATTGGTGAAGACACACGGAGACCTTCCATTGGGAGCTCTGTAAGCTTTCTGAGTTGAGTTGCTCTAACCAAGGAGAGGTTACAGTCCTTCCTGTCTTTGTGCACCCTGACCTGGAGGCCCTGAGTGCTGGCTTTCCTGAGCAGTGGACAAGGGCTTGGATGAGGCAGCTGTCTTCTACTGAAGGCTGTCCCTGGAGTCTCTGGTCTAGTGGTGCTGCGAAGCGAAACTTCTGCAACCTTGGCCCTTACACCCTACAGTCTCTCCCAGGAGCTGGTTGTACAAATACATATAAGCCCAATCCTGACACCCACCCAGTTGTTATTGATTTTAAGAGTGTGTGAACACAGGCCAAGTGGCTTAGCCAATAGCAGACCAGGGCCAAGGCATATGCTTTTGTGGGTTCTCGGCTCCTTTTGGGGAGCCCTCCCTAATTGTGTATGTTGACATTTCACCTATGGGTTCCGAGTTCCCAGTCCCCATGTGTCGATGATCCTATGGGTCAGTCCTCACCAGCCTGCAGCCCTGTGCTTCTGGCAATACTATCGTGAGGCCCTGAGACGTGATTGTGTGTGCGCACCTTCCAAGTAAATTAACTGTACTTTTAAAAATTGTTAAAAAAAAAAAAAAACAGGGAAAGAGGATATGTTCTCAGTGGCCCATGCCAGGCTGAAGGCATCTTGGTAAAGAACATGCTTTCAGGCCAGGCACTGGGTCCAGAAACCAAGTCCATTTTTCCTGTTTGAAATAGACTATGCTGATAGAAGGCTGGAAGAGAGGGCTAAGGGCTATGATCTCTAGGAACTGATTTTAAAATGGCAGAGAACCCATCCGTCAAAGGAGGAGAAGGGTTAAGGATACTATTAACTGTAGTAAAAAACAAAAACAAAAACAAAAACCAGTGCATAAAATCTGCCACTGCTAAATGTACAAATACTGTTAACTATACACAGTCACACAACTAATTTCCCGACTTCAAGCTGGAACTCTGTAGCCCTAAGAAACCCCCGACTTGTCCCTCCCCAACACAGTAACCAGCATTCCTTTCTCTTTCTCTGAGCCTGACTATTTTAGTAGCTCATTAAAGCCGATTCATAAAACATTTGTCTATGACTTCCTTCCCCTCGGTGTCAACCTCTCAAGATTCATCCACACTGTAGCACATGCCTGGATTTCTTTCTTTTTAAAGGCTGGATAATGTCTCCTTGTCTATGTGTGTCACGGATTCTTCTTCAGGGTTGCTTTCTGGCCTACATCTAGGTTACTTCCACCTCCTGCTCGTGCTGAGCAATGTTGCCGTGGTCCACACCGTTGTGCAACTATCTCTTTCAGATTCTGTTTTCATTTCTCCTGGGTATATACAAAAGAAGTGGGACCGCCCTGTCCCATGGCGATTCTATTTTTAACATTCTCGAGGAACTGCCACACTGACCTCATGGCACTTACCCAACTTCACAGTTTCACCAGCAGACAGCACACGAGGGTCTCTGCACAGCCTCAGTGACCCTTGCCATTTTCTGATAGACCTTAAAGTGTGTGTGTGTGTGTGTGTGTGTGTGTGTGTGTGTGTGTGTGTGTGTGTGTAGCAGTACACGTTTGTAGGCCAGAGGACAGTGCTGCAGAATCAATTCCCCCGTTCCTGTGGCTTTCAAGAACTGAAGTCAGGTCTCAGGCTTGTGTACCAGTTGTTGCCTTTGCACTCTGAACTATCCTGCTGATCCCCTCCTTATTTTTGTTTATTACTTTAAAGTGATTTTTTTTCTGAGATAGGGTTTAGACATACAGCCCTGGCTAGCCTGGGACTCACTGTTGATCCAAATTCATAGAGATCTCCTTGTCTCTGCCTCCCCACCAACGGAACTAAAGATGTGTGCCACCAGCCCAGGCTTCCTTTTTTTTTTTTAATTGCATTCATCTATTGACTTGCTCCTAAGTTACTGTGGGTGCTCCATTATGGGGCCGGAGTGGATGATGAAGGCAGGAGGTCAAGGGCATATGTTAGGGGATGTAACAGAAAGCACCAGGGCTTGGTTAGCAGAACAGAACACTGTTTCACTGGGATCTTTTGTAAGAGGAGGCCAGATGCTGCTGAGTGGGGTTGTGCAGTGCTTATGGGCACCTGCTCTGTAACTCCATGGGCCAGTGTGTAAACCCTGATCTCCCACAAAGGTCACTCCTGCCTAGGTCTTTCTTCAACCTCCTCTGTCAAAGGTGAAAGAAAAGGCTGGCTCCTTTGTGGAATCCATGGCTTTACCTCTGTAGGCCGCCCAGCTATGGACCTGAGCTTGGCCTGCCTTAGTGAATTTGAGAGGCAAAGGTAGAAGAATTGGGAGCTCAAGGCCAGGCTTGGCTCTAAGAGATCCCCTCTCGAAACAAATCAAACCATGGTTCTGGAGAATGACTCAGAGGTTAAAAGTGCTGCCTGTCCTTGCAGAGGACAGCATTTCAGGTCCCAGTGCCCACAGCAGGTAGCCCACAAACTACCTGTAAATCCAGGTCTGTGCATCTGATGCCCTCGTCTGATCGTCACAGACACCTGCACACAAGTGGCATACACACCTCGAGTGTGCCCACTCACAGAGTAAGACTAATGATGAAGACAAAGAACCCCGAGCTTGGGCTATTCTCCATCAAGAGTTCTGGGGTGAACAGTACCCCCACTTCTCCATTAGTAGTTCCAGGACTGAACACTCAGGAACCCTCCCTTGTTGGGCCGTAGTTATAGTAGAGTAGGTTCTGCTGAATTCAAGCAAGCAGACTCCTTAAGTGTGAAGAGAGCACAAGGGCCGCTGATGTGAAGGCCCCAGGGCACATCCCAGCTCGGTGGAACTACGGCCCTGCTCTCTAAATTCAGCAGGCACACCCAGAACGCCTGTCCTGATACCAGGAAGTTCAGAAACCCTAAAACTTCTTTTAAACCCCAGGAATCCACCTGCATCCCCCCCAAGGAACTTTAAGAGAAGTTAACCTACATGACAAGATAAAAATCAGAGCTATTCTGATAGAAGATGTGTGTGTGTATGTGTGGGGGTGTCTCTGAGGTTACAATCTCTACTTCCCTATCTTCTCCCTGCCCTATCATCTTTTGAAGGTCCCAGGATTTCCCCGGAGCTCTGTTTGGAAACCCTGACTGGTTTACGGAAAGAATCAGTTTCAGTGCCAGAAGAGCTAACTTTCACCACTGTGTTCTCCCCACCATGAAGGACTAGAGCCTCGGACTATAGGCCAAAAAATAAACCCCTCCCTACTTACGTTGTCCTCATTTTGTCATGGCAACACAAAGTGATTACTACAGATTTATGCAAGCTACCCAGCTCCACACTGTTGGGGTTAGGAGCCATATAATTCCTCGCCGTGGTGGCTTTTCTTGGCTCTGTAGTAATGCTTAGAAGCGTTCGCTCTGACTACCCGAGTTCGGTTCCCAGGACTAACAGGGTGGGAGGAAAGAACTGACTTCCAAAAAGTTGTTCTCTAACCTCCACACACACACTGAGAAATGTTGAGAGAAAATAAACAAATTAATAATAATAATAATAATAATAATAATAATAATTCAGATGACAGTGTGCCTCCACTCTTGAGTTATGACAACAAAAAATGTCTCTGGATAATGCCAATGTCCTCTAGAGGGCAAAGCAACCTCCAGTTGAGAACCAGCAGGTACACAAACCTGATATGTCACTGTGTATACATGACAAACATATTTGTAAATCCACTTAATAGAGGGACAGAAAGAGAGTAGAATTGAAAGGGGGAAAAAGCTGTCAGGCAAACTCCCTCTTCTCTTCCCTCCAACTGCAGCTCAGCCCCACCATCACAGAGCATGGACGCTAGGCCAGAGTTCTACACCAGCCTTCATCCAGGCCCCGTGCTTCCCTGAAGTACCCCCTCCCCAGTTTGCCCCAGGACACCAGCATGGGTAATTCTTCTCCGCCCTTGCTAAGATGGCTGCGTTAATACCAGCAAACTATTTCTTAATCTCCTAAGCCTCGGCTTTGAATCTTTAAAAAGGAAAGAGAAACGGCACAAATCTCTTAATTAGGACGCCCAATCACTTCGATAAATATTTACCCGGTTCCAGCATGAGGCATGGAAACCCGGCGCCATTAGTCAATAGAGGTCAGTGAAGTGTACCTTGGGAACAGCAGGATGCAATTCAGCCTAGCTTGGGAGGAGGTGTGGGGGGATGTTTCCAGTCTCAGGCTCCTGCTAAAGACAGGTGGACAAACACATTCCATGCCTAAGCGGCACACCTGTCCCCCACTGAGTCCCAGGTGGACGTGGTGGTAGCCTGTTTGTAAATCGCCTGCTAGTCTGCTCGCCTTAGCTTTCTGGACAGAGGTAGTAGAGCTACTGAGCACATCCAATATTCCGGGACCCTCCAGAGATAGTCCTAGCTGGGCTGCTTTGGTATTATTGTCTGGAACTCTACTCTCAGTTAACCAAGGTCACAGCACTTCACAGGCAGACCCCATTGTCAACTCCAACTCTTCCTGTGCCGACTTCTAACACCGCAGCTCTACATGCAGCCTAGATTCGGGATAGCCTTGTGTCTATCCAAAGGCAAGGGCTTCTCTCTCATTCTGGTACTGCATACTGTAGTCTTTCAGTAAGCTCTTGGTGGACTAACACCAGACATCATTCTTCCCATTTTACAACTGTAGAAACAGAGACTGAAAGAGTGGCCTCTTCATTCCTGATCTAAATAGCCTTCAGGGGCATCCTCCATTGGATGAGAAGTCTAAGATGGGGGTGGGATGAGGACAAGGGTTTTTTGTTTGTTTGTTTATTGTTTTCTTTTGTGTTTAAAGAAGCCAGAGCTTAGCTTCTTCCTTCCTCAGGACCAAATGACAGCCTGCTAAGTGGTAAAAGAAAGGCTCTAAAGAAGGAAGACTACCTTGGAAGGTTGCAGGAGAGAGAAGGCTTCTCTTGGTCTCCTCCTGCCACGAGGGCACTTGTCTACACTCCTGTGCTGAGTTCGAACACTATCTCCCCAACATGTCCTCAGAGAATCCCTTCACACCACTTGCATCCGAACCAGACTACTTCATATGTTTTACAAACTCACTTGTCCCTTTTCCCAGAAAACAGGACTCAGGTTTCTCTCTGCCTCTACCCATCCGGGTCCCCTCAAAGGTTAGCTTTGAATTATCTCCCCCTCCCATTCTTTCCTTCCAGTCCTCACCCAAGCTTTCCCTGTCGGGTTCAGCAGGTGGTAAGATATCCAAGGTTATCAAGGATTATGCAAAAGAATGGAAACTCCAGTGCCAGGCGATAGGTGTGCACGCTCTGGGACTTTCCTGGAGGTTCAAAGGGAGCTGGGTGCTCCTGGTGGGCTTGGGTCAGAACTATGCTTGACTTTGCTGTCCTCTGCCTGGAAAACACACACACACACACACACACACACACACACACACACACACACACACACACACGGGGGGGGGTGTTCCAGATGCTGAATCCCCCCATTTGTTGATACTTCATCATAACCATAGCTAACTGTTACTGACCACTTAATGTGCCAGGGTTATACCAAGTAGTACTTGAACAATCTCCATTGATCTGGGACTCAATACTCCAAGGTGGGCAGGGCTATTCTCTTCACTCAACAGAAGAGGAAATAGAAGCTTAGAAAGAGTTCACAAGTGCCCCAAAGTCACAAAGCTTGACCCAGCTAGAGAGTGGGAAGAGGGTTTAAGAGACTGTGGGAAGTCCCTTCACCACCAGGAGCCTCAGCCCTCTTTGCTGAAGTGAGCTGAGCTCTTCTTGTAGCCCTGACTGGCAGGGCAAGTGTCATTAAGTTGTGGACTCTGGAGTTGAGTTGCCTGGATTCAAGTTCATCAACCCCCAGAATGACCTTGAGGAAGTCATTGTACTACGGAGTAGTATCAATTGCCCATCTGCTCGGTAGGGGTGACATCAGCGGCACTGCCCTCATTCTTTGGGTGAGGATTAAACTTGTTAATATTTGCCCAGCGCTTAGACTGGAATCTAGTGCAGAGTGAGCACTGTGTTAAGTTTGTTAAACAAATAACAAATTCCCCTTCTGGCCCCACAGTGAGACGCTAGCTTGTAGAGGAAGATCTGGGATTACTGACGGATGGAGGTAGGGGGGTGTGGGGGGGTAGTTGGGGGGGTACAAACTTGCTCTAGCAATGAACAAATCAAAGGAAGGGAACCACAGAATCAACCAAAGAGAGGTGGTTGGCCTTGAGGGAGAAGACTCTCTTCTTTGGCTAGCTCCAACAAGAGGCTTCCCAAAAATCCGGACCAGTAGCTGCTGGGGGTTGGGAATGACAGGAGGGGAGGTTTACAACCCCACCCTGGGCCTTGAGATCAGTTCCTCAAAGAACAGGCCACAGTCTGGTGGCTAGCTAGAGGCAGTTTTCTTAATTCCGGAGAAAAACATATAACACTCATCTAACGCGTTTTGGATTTATTTTTAAGGAAACAAAGAAGCATCTCTGTGCCCACCCCAAGTTCCCACAATCATCCTACATCCCAAAAGAGGAGCTGGGGGCCCTCCGCTGCTGCAGATCCATCCCGGGCTTTCCATCTCACCGTGTGACTTTTTTTTTTTTAATGTGCCAGGAATTCCTCTCCCACGTGGGGTGGACTCCGAGGTACTCAATTAAGCAGCCAATGAAAAGTCAGCTCTCCGGTAGCAAATGACCCTGACACTTCTTGTAACATAAACAGTTGAAACGCTTCCAATTAGAACTGGAGACAGAGCTGTTTGAAGTCTTTTTCTTCAGTCCCCCCCTTCTTTAAAATAATTGTCAAGCGCTTCGGACAGTGTGTTGTGTGCATCTTTCTCTAGCATAAAATAAGCTCATTTCTTACAAGATTTGTGGGGTGGCATGGGGGTGACGGTTCTGAGTAGTAGCGAGATTTGAGCTTAAGGGACCTGAACCTAGTTACCCGAGGGCTCTGCTCCCTTTCGGTTTCTGGGTTCTGGTAACACAGAAGAAGGGGGGAAAAAGAGCCGAGGTGATAGGGCGAACTGGGAGCCAGAGTCTCATCAACTACACCATAAGAGAGGAATAGAACGAAAGAATGAATGAATTAGTGAGTGAATGAATGCCTTTCAGTAAATGCTTATATAAATTCAGCTTGCACAAACAAAGGAGTTTCTGAGTTTGGCGGTGAATCTAGCTGTCCTGGATTCCAATTCTAACCTCTCTGCCTAGCTCGCGGCCTATTGCTAAGCTTTTTTGTGTATTTGTTTCCAGCCTCTCTTCTACCCTATAAGACGGGCCGTCAGCCAGGCCTTGGGAGTGAAGTGAGGACGTAGTGGGTAACCATGGCCTGGTTTGTACCTATTAAACGCTCAAGGGCTGTCCTTCCTCACTGTGGGGAGCGCTGCTGCAGTTCGGCTCTGCCGCGGGGGCGGCGCTCGGCAAAACCGCATCCATCACGCTCATCCTCCGTGTGGCAGGCCCGGTGCTGGCGCCTGGGTTCACAGGAGAACTCAATGTGGAGTCTGCCTTGCACCAGCTCACGCTGACTAGTAGGGTCCTTGGGAGCACCACTGCCCTGGCAGGAGACCCGGAGACGGGAGACAGAGCTGCGGCGCTTTTCTGTACACAGTTCGCGTAGACTCGACCTGAAAGCCCAAGGCATCGGCTGCCGCCAGCAGGAGGGCGCCATCCGAGCCAGTCCGAAGGGAGACTGAGAAGAGCGGGGCCGAGTAAGGCGCCTTGGCTTGGGCATCTTGAAGGCATTGTGTTTAATAAATCTGGGCGACAAGCACACCCGCTATCTCCCCCCTCTCTTCTCGGCTCCCAAATCAAGACCTGCTGTAGGACCCCCAGTTTAAGGGGTCTTAAAACCCCTGCACTTTGATTAGCAGCTTCAAAGAGATCCCTTTAAAGTTCTCCTTTCTCCCCAACCTCACCTCTCCTCCCCTTGACACCCCTCCCCCAGCACTCCTAGGACCAGGACAAAAAAACTAAATGCAAGTTTAAAGGGGGGCGGTGGAGAGGGAGAATCTCAGACTTCCTGAACGCGGCCCATAGAAATTACCTATTTCAGACGTGCGCAGGAGTCGGAACATCGTGGAGTTTGGGTTTTGATTTTCTTTCTTTTTTTCTTTCTTTCTTTCCTTTTTCTTCTTTTTTTTTCAGGGTTTGTGTGTGTGTTTTTACCTTTTATTATTTAAATTGATACGTTTCATTACTAGGGAGAAAAATAAAATATTCCTTTGATACACAAAATCAAATTGATATTTAGCCTCTGCTTACTTTTTTATGCATGGCTCCTTTATACCACATGGTAGTGACAGATTGTTTGAGCTGGAAGGAAAAGCCATTCAAAGCTAATTAAGCAGCCATTCCAAGCACTATTTGCAAGCGGGAGGCTCAGAAGCCTCGGCATTTGTCAGCGCTCCCCCACCCCTCGTGGTTTTGACTGACAGCTCCGGCCAAGGACTGACAGCTCCCGGAATCTCCACCAATTACTAGTCGAGAGTCTCTTTGCTGGTCTGTGATTGGTTTCTAGACTTGCTCGGGGGTGTGGCCGGCGCGCCCCACGTGGGGGCCGGAGCGAGAAAGGGGCGGGCCGGGTAGGAAGCGGGTGCGCCCACCCGTGACGTAAGGGGGAGGGCAGAGAAGGGGGAGGGGAGAGGGAAGCTCCAAAGAGGAGCCATTTTGAGACTAATGGATGCTTTGGCCAGATGCTCGCATCTGTCGAGCTAGGCTTCTCCCTGCCCCCCCTCCCCTTTTCGGTGCGCATCGTACACGATTTATGTTTTTATTTAGGAGAATAAATAAATGAAGAGGGGAGCGCGGTCGAGGCCTGAGCGGGCTCTGAGAGGCTCCATCTCGGGGCGGCCGCTCACGTGGAGGTCCCCGCGCGCTCCCAGCTACTCATTAAGATGCAAACGCGAAACTCAGGCTCCTAATGAGGGGAAAATATAGATTCCGGGGGCGCGCGAGGCGCGCGCGCCCGCAGCGGGCCAGGAGTGTATGCTTGCGTGCAAGCTCGGTGGGAAAGCGGGGAGGGACCCGAGGACACCTGGGCGGCCCACTCGGCGTTGCCTCTCCGAGGCCCGAGGACATAGGGTGGGCAGTGTGCCCCGACGTGACCCTTGTCTGCGAGCATTTAGTTGGGCCCCAGAGTCGAATGTTTATTCCTCCTTGGGTGTCGAGGCTGGTGACCGTGGCCACTCCAGGCTCGCAGTCGCTCTTCTACGGGTGGCTGTCGACGCATGTGCCCGGGCAGACCAGCAGGCCAAGAAACGGGGTCGGGACTCAGGGTCGTAGCCGGGAGGGCCCCAACTTCGTGCATTCCCTTCTTCACCATCTCGGGCCCGGAGCACAGCTGAGGAAACCGCCTTGGCAAGGCTGCGGCCAGGATGTAGCTGTCCCCAAAGGGCAAAAGCCCCAAGTGGGGCTAGCCGCACTACTGAGCCAGTTGTCCGCAGACAGCCGGGCCCTTCCATCTGCGCGGCCCGCCAAGCCAGAGTTCTCAGACTTCCCCCTCGCCGGCAGCCGCCGTGCATCAGAGGCGCTGTTTATTTGGCTTTCTGAGAAGAAGGGCGAATGAACAAAGGAGAAAAGCAGGGCGCCCAAGGGTGGGAGAGGGGACAGAAACGGATAAAAGAAAGAGAAACTCAGTTTGGAGAACAGTCTTAGAGGTCGGAGGTAACTTTGGGAGCCAGCATTTTATCGGTCCTAAATCTTTTGAAGTGAAAACATTAAACTGACAAAGTGATTCTGTTTGTTTTATAGTATCTAATTGGGCTGCTTTGCAACCCTAATGAGATTAGAGGGGAGCAATCGTTCGCCGCCTCTGCAGAATCAACTGATCCATTACTACCAGCCACAGGTTTTAAGGATTGTACAGCTTGTCCTTTTTCCCCCTTTTGTTGTTATTCGTTTTCTCTTTCTCCCCTCCCGCCAAATAATTATTTGCTACTAGATCGTGGGAAAAAAAAAGAGGAAAAAAACCTAGCTGCCCAGGACTATAATATATATCTATTTATTATATGTCTTTCGGTTAATTCCTGATGTGAGGAGCGCTGTTTTTCACTCCCAAGCGAAAGTCACCAGCGGGTAGGGCCTGATTGCTACTTTTCATGCATAGTTTTAGACACAAGAGGGCATTGTGACGTCGCGCCCGGCGGCGCCCAGTCGCAGTCCGAGTCCCGTGGCCCCACGTGGGAGCCTCGCATTCCCATTGGCCAACGCTAGGCGAAGCCGCCACATTATTTTGTTACTTTTCAGTCCCTATTTGGAACTGCTCTCGCGGCAGTTCAGACCTCGTGCTCGGCCCCCTTCGCCTGTCTGTGTGTGGTATCCGCAGGTCCGAGCCACTTTTTTTTTTTTTTGAGTGCGTGTACGTGTGTGTGTTGAGTGCGTGTGTTTGTGTGTTTTGGGGGTTTGGCGGGGCGCGGAGAGGAGAGCCAGGCTGGGAGGAAGGAAAGAAGCCGCAGAGCTCCCGGGCTCAGGCTACGTCTCCCCCTCCGGTGCTCTCCAGCCTGCGCGCTCCTAGGCAGCAGGGACGCCGACCGCTCCCCGCCGGAGACGCAGCCGATTCACTTGAGAGCAAAGAAGACCCCTTCGCCGAGGCTTCCTATGCCGGCTGGAGTTAGGATGCCACGGCCCATTATTTGCACCGACTAACCCGGAGTTCCTCCTCGGCCCTGGGAAGGACTGGCGGCGGCGGCTGGAGCAGACAGAGCAGCAGGCTCTCTTCTCCGAGGGGAGGGGGGGGCGTCGAAGCGCCCTCGCTGGGCTCTAGCCCTCACCCACGGTCCTCAAGCCGTCACCTCGGTGGCCTGCTTCCTTTTTCTTCTCCCCGCGACTCCGGGCCCGACCGCCTCTGGGATTTGACCCGCGCGCCCCGGATGCTCCGAGCTGCCCAGACGCGCCCCCCCCCTCCAGCCTCATCGTGCTGATTGACCCGTGAGGGGACAAGAGAAACCCACCCCCCAACCTCCGGGCCTCGGGATCCTGCTCTGGAGCTGCCAGGGAGCCGATGATGTCCACGCAGACCCGGCTTCTGACACTGTCCACGCAGCCGGGGGAAGGTGGCCGGCCGCAGCCGGCCGAGCCTTAGGCGCACAAAGCGCGAGCCCGCCGACGACTTTGCCGCTCGCTCCGCCGCTCTTTGTCTGCACTTGGGGCGCACGCCCGACTCTGGGATTTCGCTGCGAGAGCGGGCTGGGGGGGCCGGGGGCGAGCTCTCGGTTCCCCGGCCGCCCCCCGCTCGGGCTCGCCTCCCCCCTCCCCCGCACGTCCCCGGCTCGGGCTCTCAGCGCTTCCAAGCTCTCGGAATCGCGACCCCTCCCTGCCATGTATCCGCAAGGCAGACATCCGGTGAGTAATTGCAAGTAGGCTTATTTAAGCATCTATCATGGCAGGGTAAACGAGGCAGTTTATCTAGCACCTCCATTTTGCTTGTTGCTACCTTTATGGTGCGCGCGCGTGTGTGTGCGCTCACACAAAGGGGCTGGGTGGGTGGGGGCGCCGTAGAGAGCCAAGGGTAATTGCGCTCGAGTGGCCCGGGCGGCCTGCGTTGGAGGGGAACGTGGGCTCCCGCCCTGGGCCCCTCTCCTAAGTCTTCCAACTCGCTCCCTCGGCACTTGGCCACGGGAGCCCTTCTGGCTTTGGGGGTGGTCGATATGCCCGCTTCCCGGTCCTGTCGGGAGAGCGTTGAAAAACTTGCTGGGAAGGTTCTGGGCTGTGGGGTGGTGGCCTTGCCGGTGGCTCCCGGCGGGGAGGGGCCAGGGACCCAGCGGATGCACGGGGCCGCGTGGAGCCCTTCTGATGTGCCCACTCCTCTCCCCTATGTCGTCCTTGTGGGCTCCAGGCACCCCATCAACCCGGGCAGCCGGGATTTAAATTCACTGTGGCCGAGTCCTGTGACAGGATCAAAGACGAATTCCAGTTCCTGCAAGCTCAGTATCACAGGTAAGGCGGGTGGGGGGTGGGCCCGGGCTGACGAGGAGGGCGGCCTGGCGCGCTCCTGCTACCCCCCGCAGGGCCCGAAGGGGACGTCGACCCCCGACTGCGGGGCCGCAGGGCCTCCGCCTTTTGTTTCCCCTCTCGGAGCGCACAGCCTTAACCCTTTGCGTTCCGCAGTCGCCCAGCTCCCAAAGCCCGTCCTGTCGAGGGTCGGGGTCTTGCGCCAGCGTCCGGGCCCGCCCCCGCGTGGCCGAGACGAGTCCCCTCGTCAGATCAAGAGAAGTTTGGAGTTGGTACGGCCAGGCTCCGGGTGGTAGGCACCCATTCCCACTGTCCTGAGGATGCTGGATAATGGGGGTACTCAGAGTGCCGGGCAAGTGAAGTGGCTCTGTGAGTCCCTAGGGTCCGGGTCTCGAAGGGGACCATGTAAGCACCAGGACTGAGAGCCTTCTCTTGCCCTCACAGCCTCAAAGTGGAGTACGACAAGCTGGCGAACGAGAAGACAGAGATGCAGCGCCATTATGTGATGGTGAGAGGCAACCCGCTGCAGGGAGAAGGGAGGGCAGGGCAGGGCACCCAGGCTTAGGGTCCAGCTGGGACAGTCGAAGGCCAGAGCTAGGCCCAGCTTCAGGACAGTCCCCTGAAGGGCTCTCTTCTTCGGCTTCCTCTTCCCTGCCACTTGGAGCCCGGGCAGAAAGAGAAACAAACCCACATTACTGGCCACCTTTGTAAAGAGCATGTCAGTTGTGTTTTGAAGGTTTCCCAGAGGGCTGGTTGCCTTAAACTGGTTAGTAACACAAGAGTTGGATGAGCCGGTGTCAGAGTTGTATAAAAATCCCTTCTGGAGGCCTCTTGGGAGTTTTCGGAAACTTTTGTTTGGCAGCTGGGATCCTAGCTAGAATGGGACAGAAGCGCCTGCCCAACCCAGAGTTTTTCTAGATTGGAGGAGCTGTTTAAAGCCCTCTGCCTCTGTGTCCCCTCCTCAAGATTTCCTCAGTTGGGAGTCTGGCCCTCCTCCCCCAGTTAGATCATCTTTTAACCCTGAGTTCAAGTCGACATCTTTCATTTGGGAGTACCCGGGTATGGGAGCCACTTAAGGGCAGGCTGGCAGCAGGTTTCCCACAGAAGAGACCTTCTACCCAGTGCTAAACAACCCTCAGAGGACGAGAGGAGGCGGTGTACAGCATTCCCTGTAGAGCCCGCACCTTGTATAAACAGCATATATATGGCACATGGGGTGCCTGTGGGAGGGGAGGCCCTGCTTGTCTTATTTTTTGTGTACAGTGTTCTCTTGAGTGGAGAGGAACACTTGGTCACTTCCCACTCTCAGCTTTCACACCTCCACAGGCTGCCTTTGTGGGTGGGTGGACTTTAGTGGCTTTGGACCCAATGAATGGTTTCTCTGAAGCCTTGTGGGGGGAGGGGCTAAATGAGACAAGTCCTTGTGTTGCCTGTTGATGACCCCCCCCCTTTTTTTTAATTTTGTAGTACTATGAGATGTCCTACGGCTTGAATATCGAAATGCACAAGCAGGTAAGTGCTTTCCTTTTTATATATAAATAATATATGTTTAAATTATAAGAGGTGTGATTTCTTTGGAGGGGTGTCCTCCCGTTTGAAAACGAGCCTGGGTCTTTTGGTTTTCCCACTCGGCCTTGAAGGGTAAATGTTCAGTGGATTCGTTCAATGAATGCCTGGTGCCTGGGCTTTGCTGGCTTGGGCTGAGCTTTTAGCGTTTGTGAACTTAGGCCTGATCTGGGATCTGGGTAGATAAAGGACCAAAGACCTATGGGAAAGTTGTCTAGTGGGTCCCCCAGGATCTGAGTGACTCCTGGAGGTAAGAGAGTTGGCTGTCTGCTTTTATCTGTTTTAATGTAAAATTCTCAAAAAGGAAATATAGGTAGAGTTCCATGCCTCCCCCCATTTTCTGTTCTTTTTCTTGCAAAGAGAGAGAGAGAGAGAGAGAGAGATGCACTGTCTTGATAAGATTACACTCTGCGGGCCTTCAAAGCCAGGCTGAGCTGTCGAAATGTAAGGGAATGGAGCCACTAACGGCCTAAAAACTTAAAGCCAGAGTGAAATGCAATCCTCTTGCCTTGCACTGAGGAGCGGGTTTCTCAACTCTCTCTATTTGAAGGCAGCTGTGTCCCATTTCACAGGAGGAAGCTGAAGCCCAGAGGTGAAGTAACTTGCCCAGGGGCCAGCCTCACCAGGCCTTTTGAGACGGGCTGGCAGTTGAGCTCAGCTTTGTAATCCTGAAGTCAAACCAGTTTAGCTAGTGTGGTACCCTTTGATGGATATGTAAACTACCTCACATTGTCACCCTTCTAATAACAGTATACCTCAAACCCAGCAAATACAAACACTCTTTATCTCCAGCATATCAGTAGCTAGTCCTGAGCTAGGCCAGGCTGTGGGAGAGGCCTGTTTGTCTATTTGTGTTCCAAGGAGAGGCTGCCTATAATTTGGCTTGGCGGACGATTAGCCTCGACTTGGCACGTATAAATGGTGCAGGCCGGTTGTTCTTTTTAACAATTGGTGTTCTTGAAATCTCAGAAGGCTGTTGACTCATTCTAGCCTTTGGTGACCGTGACTTGAATGGGATTTTCTGCTCTAAATTAACAGTCATTTACAAGGTTTAAATTTTGCTCTTTAAAGGGGGCAGGGCCCAGGGCAGGTGAGAAGGGCAGGTGACCCTGAGGGGAAGTGTGCAGATTCCTGCCCGCTCCAGTGGCTTCTTATAGACCCTTTTGAATCTGGTTTCTTTTCCCTTCCTGTAGGGAGGCCTGCTGTTGGGTGAAGGGTAGCCAGAGACGGATCAGCATTTAGTGAACGAAGTGGGAAGCCGGCTGTGGTTTCCTGAGGAATTGGTTCCCCAGGCGTGCACACATGGAGGCTACCACATTTTGAATTCTTGGCCCACAGAAATAATAAACAGTCTTTGCTTTATCTGTAAAGAAGGTTCTGGGGAGGATAGGCCAAAAATGGCTTTTGCCTCCTCCTAGGTAGAACTGGTGGTGGTGGTGGTGTCTCGGGTGTTTTAAGGACTGTGGGGGGGGGTATTTATGTAAAGTGCAAGGTACTGCCACTTCCTCCCTTTCTCCAGTCCTCCCCCTCCTTTGTGAATAGTATCTTGGGCGTGTTTTAAAGAGGGTAATTGCACCCAGGTTCAAAATTTATAGCAGTAGTTGTTGTTGTAAGAGCTTCTAATTAAGGTGTAATATGTCCTTGCATGTTGAGGACTGCATGGGTGGTGTTGCCCTCTTCTGAATACATGGTTGTTTGGCACAAAGCAGTCACCTTGGCTGGCAGAGCAAAGCTATTCCGAGCCCTGGGGATGCTATGAACTCAGAAGAGCTAAGCATCTCCATACTCTTGGTGGTGGGACTTAGACAGAGCGGCTGTGTTCCTCTGGGATGTCTGGCCATTCCTCACACAGGGTTCTAAGATGAGAGAATGCCTGAGATCTGTCCACATTGCCTTTAACCCTCTCAGCTGCCAGTGGTGGGGTAGAGGGATCTTTGCCCTCCTTTTTACAGCCGGGGAAAGCAAGGCATCCAGGAAGCCAGCACGGCAAGACCCTAGGGGCTTCTTTCAGAGCCTCAGGGCTGTAGAGCTGAGCTCTTTGCTCCAGGTGCCTCACCTTTGCCTTCCAGCCCCTTCCCAGCATGAAGGCAGGCTGAGCAGTCTCTGGGTTGGGTGAACTCACCCTGTGGCTGTGTAGGAACAAAGAGGCAAAGAGGTGGAGAAACCCTGACTGGGAAGCAATCCACCCTGACCTAATGGTGTGCTGGCCACTCCCTAGGCTTGCAAGGTTTTGTAGAAGAAAACCCTGCCACTAATTGTAGTGTGGGTCTCGGGTGCATTTGGCGGATGGTGGTTAGGCCTGAGCAAACAAGTTTATCAGCTGACCTGTTTAGCGGTTGACTGGTGTTTTATCTGCACACACAATCAAGTGACTGGAGTGCTTGAATTATTCATGCAGTGTCCTGCCCTCTAGACTTGACTGTGTGATTACATCTGCCTGGAACAAACAGGCTGGAATCTTCATCTTTAAGCGAGTAGGGGTGGGGGTGGGGACTGTATGTACTTTTATATAATAGATGGTCTACAGAGCTAGCACCTTGGGAAACGTGTGTCTGGTTATCCTCAACCTACACACACACACACACACACACACACACACACACACACACACACACACACAAAAACACACTTCACCACCACCACATATTTTTTTAAAAGCTCTCCTTCACTGGTTCCATGGGAAATACCAATTAGCTGAGAACCTTTCCTTCTGCCAGATGGTCCCTAGTATTGACAGAGGGCAGCTGATGAGGTATGTCCAGCCCGTTTTTATTTTACTGAGAGGTTAAACTCACTGTGGCTGGCTCTGTCCCTGGCTGTTTTTCTGCCCCCACCCCCACCCCCCATCTCTCTTCCAAGCTGTCAAATCTCAGAGAAGTAATAAATGGGTCCTCCTACTCTTCTGCCTCCCTCCCTAATTATGGTAAAGCAAAGATTACAGAATCACAGGCCTGGCCTGTGACTTGAAGAGGTCACCACCTCCCTCAGGCTTCTGCTTCCAGGCAGAGTGTCAAGGATGATTCAGCGAGGACCAGGGAGGCGATGATGGCTGACCGGCTCATCAGTTCCCGTCTTGTTCCTGCAGCGCCGCTCCAGTGTCAGCAGCAGATGACAAAGCCAGCTTAGAAACAGACTCCAGAGCAACTGTCATGCAGTGGCTTTGAGACACGGTGCTGGGGGAAGCCAGCAGGCTGGCCTTTCACCCTCTGTTGGTGAGCACTGATGTTTGGCAAGCTGACTCGAGGCATTTTGATTTGGGGGCAGCATCATGCCAATACTAGCCAGCCACTATTTTCAGTAACCCAACAAGTCCCAGAGACATGGAGCTGGAAGAGTGCGCGCTTTGGCTTCTTATCCAGACCTTTGAAGTCAGGGATGAGGAAGAAGGTTCAGAGACTGGAGCTGGCCTACCCAGACTTCCACAGTCACAGGTGGTGGGAACGAATGCTGCTACTGCAGACTTGCCTTCCCTACCCCAGGACTCCTCCAGAGCCTTTTGGTAACTCGCAGCCTGCTGTGTCTTTAATTACCTCCGCTTGCCCCATGCTATTATCCAGCCAGACTCTGGTGCAAACTTGGCTCCACCAAAGTCCAAAGTACCCCATTTGGGGTTGTATAACCGTGTCAGCTGAATGCTCTGTGTCCACAGTCCTGTCCCCATTTGCCAGCTATTTGCACAACTAATGATTGTGTGTTTGGTAATAAGACAGAGGGCAGGTTCACAGATGAGGTGAGGGCGGTTAAAAACCCTGACCGTTTTACCCTGGCCACAAGGTGGCCATCTACACAGGGCTGAGGACTGAAGACTGCAGGCAACAGTTTTCTGGAGAGAAGACCATGCCAAAAAGTTGGCAGACCTTGGTGGCAATAGGATGGGGGATCCAGGCACTGGTGCTAGGGCAGTGGGGCATCTGGGTTGAGCTGTGAAAGTTACGTCTTTGCTGGGCGCTCCTTCATTCACCCATGCCCCAGCTTCTTTGACATGAGCTGCGTGCGGCTCCTCCTTGGAATCATGGGGTCTGTGGGATCTGCCCAGCAGGGTACCATCTTGCTGTACCTTGGGAATTACTAAAGTCTGAAGCTCTTTTTACTTCTTCCCGTCCAGCTAGAGGGTGACCTAACCCTTGAGGTCACCTCTCCTCTCTGGCATCAGTGGATTCCTCATCTGTAGTAGAGTACAGAGCAGGGCTTTCCCCTGAGTCTTTTCCTCCTTGTACATCTGACCACCGAGACGACTCTGAGACTACATAAAGATAGAGAAGCCTGCTGGGAAACCCTACTCCCACTTCTACTATTCCATAAGCTCTGCTGAAGCAGGATTGTGTGCTTACCAAGAGTCCTTCTCTCCCTCCTCCACCCAGGAAGGGTCTCATCTACTTAGGGTCTCTTTTCCCGCGGTCCTCGATGCCACAGTGTTGAAGGGAGGAGAGAGTTGGCCGAGGAATATAAGAATATAGGTCTTTCTATATAGGAAAACGTTTTTCTTTATCGCTGTATAAAGCCCTGGGACTCCAGGAGCCCAGAGGCGATAAACTGCTCTCACCAGGGCTCGCCCCTGTGATCCCGCACAACACAATATGAACCTCGATGTCAGAGCTGTGGAGGATGCCCCTTTGCCAAGCACACCATCCAATAGGTGCTCAGTAAACACGTCGGGTTTCCTTCTTTGGGTTGTGGGCAGGTGGGTGGACCTACACTGCACCGAGCCCTGGGAAGGAAGTGGGGGGTTGTAATTGTGGGTTGCCTGCTGATCTGCAGGCTCTCTCTGTGGTTCAGCATACAGTCTCCTCACCAGCAAAATGAGAGAGTTGGATCCATTCCCCAAACGGTTATTAGGGGTCTGGGATGTGCTGGGTGTGGGCCGGGGTTGGTTACACAGCTGAATAAGACACCATTCCCTCCACTGAGGCATCGGGCCTCTAAATAAGTAATTGCGATGTGGTGAGGTAAGCGCTAATGTGGCCGCTGTGACACTTGCTTCACTCTTCCTGGGAAAGTGGAGACGGGTCACAGAGGATGTCCCTGTAGGAAGACTGTTACTTGAGTGGGGCCTTACAGGGAGGGTGGGAGGGGAGTTGTTAAAGGCAGAAGCCAGCAGCCGGAGCTCCTCCCAGGTGACAACAGCTCCTGGGATGGCCGTGAAGTACATTCAGGAAGCTGCAGTCGGGAAGAGTGGATTGGGGGAGGGCAGGGGCCGCACTTGAGAACTGAGAAGGTGGTGATATTGTGCAGCCCAGCATTATCTGAAGGCCTCTCCACTCACATTCACGACTCACTGGCTCCCTCTGTCCCCATATGGCTCTCCAGGGCTGGCCCTGATCCATCTGGCAGGGGGTGGGGGTGGGGAATGTTCCCTGCGAATGTGCAGCCTCCCCTGTCTGCTTCCCCACCATCCTGCTCTGGTTTGAACTCTATTCCCCAAAGTGGCATTGTCTCCTTTCTCATACTGGTAATTCTGTAATGACTGGGTCTGACCTGCCCCTCCCCCATATTTAATTCTCATCAGCCCGGCTCTCCACTTTGCTATTAATGATAGCAGCCAGCAAAATAGCTTTCAACATGCCATTGACAGTCTGGCTTAAGAGCGCACTTGAAGTAGTGCTAGACAGCTGAAAGCACCCATAATTGTGTACCAGAGTGAGAACTGCGTGCTCAAGGGCCTTGTTTTTATATGCTTAAAGGGACAATATCTTGTTTTCAACAAATGCTCTCTGAGACACATCCAAGATGCTTTCTTCCTTCCTCTTGTACCTCTCCTCCTCCTCTTGGCTCCTTCTCTTTCTCTGGCCTTTCAGAATAAAGGCTCCTCTCCACTGGGGCTGAGAGAACTTACGGAAGAGGAATGATCTACTCTGAGAGCAGGGGCAGAAATCCACTGGGCTTGCTTTAAGGCATCATCCACTTCAGACTCAAAGCCCACAAGGAGCCCCTTTCCCTGCTGACACCAGAGCCTCAGGTTTCTCAGGAAGGGAGCAAACACTCTCGTGCTGGTTGGCGTAGAGTTTTCAAGTCCTTGTGTTTCCTGGCCATGTTGCATGTCAGCCAGAGACTAGGGGATTCGGGCTACTGTGGCTGAGTGCAGAGGCTGCTGTGAAGGGCATGGAGAATAGGGAAGCCTATTGGAGCCAGCCTGAGTGCCGAGTCTCCCCATTTGGCCAGACTCCAGGAGGTTCACCCTTCAGCAGAGCCCTGAGGTCTAAGGGGCCTTTCTGGAAACCAAGAGGGTGGGTAGAGTGGGACTGGTATTCTTAATTGTAAGGTTGTACGAGCCAGAGGAGAGCTCTGGTAACTCCAGAGATTTTTACCGGTCAAGAGGGTCCCCTTTTCACCTCATCCACCATGGGTGACAAAGTAAGAACTCAGGAACCTAGCTATGGGAAGGGTGGAAATGAGGTCTGAGAAGCAGGGGAAGCCCTGTCAGCACCTGGAGTTTGGCTGTAAATGGTCCTCACTTCTCTCCATAGCCAAGTTGTCTTGGCAAAAAATTGGAGTCTGGGTCCCTTTCCTGTACCCACGCACGCACGCACTCCTTCAGTGACAGCCTGAAGTTCTAAGATGTAGCTATTACTACATCTTTGCATATGGACACAAAACTGGTGATTGTGCAAATGTCATAGATGAGAGTAATACAGCCACTTGAGATTTCCTGCAGCGCTTGATTGCCAAGCAGACGAGGCATTTTCTTCTGAAATGCTGGGGCGTTCGCTTCCAGAACAAGAGTATTAGACACCTGAAGAACTGGGTGTGGAGGTGTCCTGTATGCACCCGGAGGGGGCTTGCCTGTCAATTTGGGTGTGGTAGGGTGTAGGGGTGTGGAACATGGAACTGAGGAACAGGAATGTTTTGTGTTGACTTAGCCTCACTGCCTGCCTGGCCGTGAGGTGACAGCTCATTCTGCAGGAGACTTGGAGGCTGCTGTTAAGGGTTCTCTTTCTGATTGTATGCTGACCGGGGCTTTGATTGTAAAAGAGGTGGTCAGTGACCTGCGTCTTGATTTGGAAAGTATTTTCTGTTTGTTTTTCTTGCTATCTCATCATGTCAGAGGGGGAAGATGGGGATGATGCAGGAGAAGGGGTGATAAAGCTGAGGTGTGGAGATAGGAATGAGGAAGCGCCAGGCGACACTGCCCTGGGTTGTGAGAGGAAACTGAGTTGAAGGAAGACTTGAGGCTTGCCTTACCTTGGCTTTTGGTGGTGGGGTTCCTAGGGCTTGGCCTTTATCTTGGCTTTCCAACCTCTTCCAAGTTTTGGTTGTTTGCTTGTAGTTCTGAGACTGACTTTGACCCTCTGGAAGGGTCCACCTTCCCTCAGATGGATACACAAAGTCAGCCAGGGTTTTTTTTTCCCACCCCAGGGTCCTGTCTCAAGGGACGGTGCAGTGCAACCTGGGTCAGGCAGGACACCTCCTTCCAGCTGACTAAAAGCTTTGAACTCCACCCAGTCCAGTAGCCATGTGAATGAAAGAGAGGAGAAGGAATGATCAAGGCCACCTCCACTCCCACAGTCCATAAGGTCTTTCTTGACTCAGGGTTTGAAGCTGAGGACATTGATCAGACAGTCAGTACACACTTTGCTTCAGGAGGCAGGGGAAGAGGAGGGCAGTTTAGCCTAGACCAGGGTCTTGAGACCTCACCACTATTTTTCCTAGCGAAACAACTTTCTTTAGTTTCTCCCTAGGAGGAGACTGCAGCCCAGTTTAGCTTTGCCTCAGAGTAGAAGTACTCGGGGGCAGCCTGGAGGAATTGAGCTCTGAATAGCTCCTGCTTCTGCCAGCCAGTCTTAGGGACCTCACACATTATGTCCTGTAGGAAGTGAAGGACTTCCTTGAGTCAGAGTCACCAGCAGGAGTCACCATACAGGAGTCTGCTGCCAGGGTCCTCCTGTATGGGTTTGACACTAGCTTTTATATCATAGCCTAGAGGGGGAGGGGAGCCCTGTAGCCTTTAGCTTCCCTCTACCCTGTCCTTTCACTTGAATCTTACCCTGCTTCTCAAGAGACCCCTTCTTTGCAGACACCTTAAACTCCTATGTCAAAAGCCTGGGGCCATTTCCCAGGCCTACAAGATTGGGGAGGGTTTCTGACAAGCCTCTTTTTATGTAGGTGAGAATGGAGGTGTCAGCAGATTTGGAGTTTCTTGCAAGGAGTCCAGGTCCTCTAGAGAGGGAGAACCAGGAGCTTGGGAAGTGGGGGATGGGATACTCTGGATGACTAGAGTGGGGGCTTTGAAGTCCTACAAATATGGATGTCCGTCTGCACCTTCTGTACCCTATCAGTGTAACACTGCTGTCCTTTGTGAGGTTTTGCGAGTGGTAGGCTGGGTAAGGATCCTCCCTGCTAGTAGAGTAGCGGTGTTTGTGAGACTTTTCACAGCCGTACTTGCATTGCCCAACATGGTCGCCATTAGCTACATAGAATGTTGAGCAATTGAAACGTAGCCCTGTGGTGGCTGAAGAACTGAGCTTTGAAACTGATTTAAACCCAGTTGCACTAGGCCCTGTGTGGCACCTGGCTTTCTAGACATTGGGGATTTGGGAGGTGCGATGGGGATTATGGGAGCGCGGATGCACAGGAACTCCCACACACAAGACAGGTCTCAGCAGGGTATTCTCACACTGGGACAGATAGAGCCTCAAAATTTCCAAGGCCTCAGAGAGGGAGAAGGGAAAGAAGAGGAGAGGAAGAGCCAGGCTGCTTAGGCTTCTCTGAGCCCATCTCATTGTTGCGCACTTACTCCATAGTTCAGCCCTGCAGTATCTCTGTCTGACCCATCCCCAGCACCATGAAGCAGGTGCACTGCTGTTGGAAGGGGTCAGATGACTTGTGTGTGGTCAGTTGGTAGGGTCATATCAGGACCACATCTGTTTGACCTGGGCCATATCATGATCCCTGACTCAGAACCACTTTGGGCTTTGGTTCCAGTGCCCAGAAGTGTTCATATAAATCCTTTTAAGAAAAAGCGCGTGCATTGGGTTGAAATCAGCCTGGTCGGGGGCTCTTACCCATTGGGTTGGTTGTCAGCAGCACTGCTGTGGACCTGACAAATGTTTGCAGGCATTGCTGACTCTCCTGTCCCCCAGGAGCCAGAATTCACTAGCACTGGTTGAGAAGACACCTGTCCGAAGGGAAGAATCAGGCTGTAGCCCTGGGGGGTTTGGTTACTTTCATCATGTGGAGAGCAATCCTTGCCCTCTCTGGACCTCATACCGCATCCGTGAGGTGGGAGGTTTTCTGTCCGTCTGAGAAGTCGGTTTGAGAGCGAGTAGACGGTGAGACAAGTGCCTGAACTTGATTTCCACGGCCTGTGAAATGTCTCCACTTACTTGAGTAAAGGAGACCCGCTGACCCTCTGAATTTTTATGTAAGGAGGGGACGTGCTCCGTGCTCGTGAGAGCAAATAGAATAGGACTCTGTTTCCGCCTACTCAGTCTGCCGCATGCTACCTCGGTTTCCCAGTGAGCCCCTGTCCTCAAAATGTCAAAGCAGTTGGTTTCATTTGTAACCCTGACCTGGTGAGGAGACCCCCAAAATTTAATGAGCTGCCTCAGCAAGGGTAATGTGACTTTTACAGCCTGTTGAGGGGCAAGGGGGAGATTTGCATAATGCTCCAAGGGGGGATTAGGTGGCTGGGGGTTGCCATGGCAACCCCACAGGGATGAATTGAGAATTTTCCTCCTCACAGGAGTTGGCCAGTGGAGTCTGGGAAGGTGGGGGAGGGAACAGGGGGTTATCCAAGGGGAGGACTGAGGAGAGGGGAGGGGGAATCCCTTGGATGAGTGGGCAGCTTGGGGGAAGGTGTAATCTGAAAAGCCCCCTCTGTTCTGTCCATACAAGCAGGCTCTTTGAGAGCTGACTCCCTTCGTAGGGGGTGGGAGGCAAGCAATTTAATGTGTTTGGGAACCAAGAAATTAAAGTGAACAAATATTTAAAGATTATTGGATCTTGTTAACAGGAAGCTGGATGGATGGAAAGTGAGAGTTAGAGAAATGAAAGTCTTAAGGAGTATTAAGAGCCCAGGGAGAGACGGGGTTGTCATGGGGGGGTGGTGTCATCAGGTCAGTTCTCCCACCGAGTGGGGTTCTTCCTCCCCCATTTCTAAGAGCCCTCAGTGCTGTACCCTTGGCCCTCACCTCGCCCATGCTTCAGGAAGACCGAGTGGGAGGACAGCCCCAGGACGGGTGCAGGCTCCAGACTGGGCTGCAATTCCTTCCTCCTCGGCCCTTCCCACTCTTGCCTGGCATGCTGACTTCTTACAAGAACAAGGAAGGCCCGTTGCTTTCAGGAAAGTGCCTAGAAGGGTCATGTCACCACTCAGCAACCCTAGGCTCTCTGGCTGGGGAGGCCCTTGTGACTTCCTTCCTCTCTGCCCTCCTCACTGTTCCTTCCTCTCATGGGAAGGGCACAGGGGCCGACGCAGGAGGCATCTTGTTACAGGCCAGCCTTGCCATTCTTGCTCTGTAAGACCAAGATCTTCGGGGTCATGTGGAGACACAGGCACTTCTCTGTACTCAGTCTTCCTAGCATAAAGACTCCAGCAGGCTTCCTCAGAGGGCGTAAATATTTAATGGTGTTGTAGTTATATATAATTTGATCAATATGTCAGTGCTAAGAGGGCCTTTAAGGAGGCTCACCTATCACCAAGCAATCTGTGATGTAAACCAGCACCCCCCCCCCTTCCCTCTGGCCCCTGAAGCCGCAAGCATCATCTCCCAGGCTGCTAAATGGGTCATTTATCCCTTTCTTAGTCCTCAGCGGGGTTTGTAGCGTGGAGGGAATGAGGCCTGGGAACACCACCCTGGCTTTTGTTAGCTTCCTTGTTCCTCCCCCTCCCCTGATTTTCTTTCCTTTGTTGATAAATACCACCTGTCTCAACCCAAGGAGAAACTGCCTGGCCAAGGCTACCGTCTTATTCAGTAATTGAGGGTCCATCAGTTTAGAATTGTCCAGGAAATAACAAGGGGTATGTCAAATCAAAATTGCCCAGACATTTTGCTCTGGAATCTTCTAGTACTTGCTTGCTGGGTGGTTATGAAGCCTTGCTTCTGGGAAGGTGAAGGCCAGAGCCACCTCACATAGCTGCTGGCCCCAAACTCTTTAATTCAGGTTTGCTTTAGTTACTCCAAGAACCAGGTAGGTAAAACCTGGTTGAAATGGGAGGGGGGATCCCAGAGCTGATTTGACACCCCACCTCAAATACAGGAGTCAGAAGATTAACTGGATGCTGAGAGATAGGAGTCTGACGCTCCTTAGATTACAGTGGTTGGCTAGACACAACTGGGTTGGACATCATTGGTTCTGTGTGGCTTTGAAGTGTACTTCGCACTTCTGGTGGGCAGCTATCTGTTCCTTGTCTTTCCTCACACATATGTGGAAATGTCTCTAGACTCATTTGTTGACTGTCCGGGACACTGTTCTGATCTTCACGGAAGAAACGCTTATTTTAGAGCTGTAACTTGGAGCTTGCTTGGGAATGCTGGGTGGTGAGACATGCTGCTACTGAGTTTTGGTGTGCACCGAGAGATTTGTATAGGGGGTGTACTGTGAGATATATCGTTATTTCTTGTATTAGCCGATGTCCAGTTGCTGTGACAAACACCTGGCCAAAGCAATTTCAAGGAGCCTGGGAGATGTCTCAGTTGTTAAAATGTCTGCGCTGCCAACGTGAGAACCAGAATTTGGATCCTAGTCTGCTGAAATGCATCTAGACTCTAATTGGCAGAGATGGACAGAGGCAGGCAGTTCCCTGGCCAGCCAGCCCAGCCAAATTGATGAGTTCAAAGTTCATTGAGAGATCCTGTCTCAAAAACAGGTGTGAATGATCAAGGAAGAGCCCTCCGAGTTGACCTCTGGCCTCCTGACACACAAACATGCATATCCCGTACACACACACACACACACAAAGAAGTTAAGGAAGGAAAGGTCTTAGCTCCTGGTTGAGGGTACAGATGGTGGGGAAAGGCAAGGGTATCTGGAGGCATCTGGTCATGGTTCTTCTGCAGCAGGGAACAGAGAAAGGTAATGCTGATGCCTTTTTACTTCCTCCTTTTCATATGTAGGTTAGGACATAACTCGTGGGATAGCATACAATGACATAGGGTAAATCAGTCTTTCTTACCACCTCAGCCCTGTCCTGAGAGTCACTGGCATGCCCTGAGGTTTGTCTCCTGTCGGGTTGATAATACTGGCCGCCATGTTTCTCTTGCTTGAGGCTCTAGGACAGTTGGATGCAGTTTAGATATTGGGCAGATTGAAGGGCTCAGGGGAAGATTGGATTTCGGGATCCAGCCATCGGGAGCATCGCAGACTTGCCCAGTGTCCATCACTCATCCAGCTGTCAGGGTGTGTCTTGGTATACACCCCCACTGTTCTTCCATGTAGAGGCATCTCTGTGGCTCTTTGTTTGGCAGAGCCGTGTGAGGAAGTGGGAAGTTGGAGGTCACATAGCGACTCAGGCCGTTCAGAAGTGTGTGGCGCTGTAAAGTCTGACAATGGCCCCTGAGACCTAAGTGAGCTGCCTGGTTTGCCCATCCGGTTTCCAGGTAACACGAAAGAAAGCCTGGAGGAGAGAAGTGGTTTGCTTAAACTTGCTGGAGACATCTGGGAGTACAAGATGGGTCATTTCTTCCGGCTTTAGAGCTTCCAGTGCTCTTTAACCTCCTCCTCCTTTTGGCCTGGCAGAGGTTAAAATGAAACGCAATCTCATTGTCCCCAGGCACGGGCGACCAGGAAGTTTAAAGCTAACTATCAGTGAGATGGTCTAGTGGAGTGACCATCAGACACTGTGTACTGTGTCAGGCATGGTCAGCTAAAGGAGGAAGATAGGCACAAAGGCTGACTGGATGCCGAAGGGCCTGCAGCAGCAACTGGATGCTGGGGGTGAGGGCTAAGGGTTGCCTCCATCTCCTCCTTGCCTCAGTGTCATAGGTCAAGGGTCAGGGATGGTCTGAAGTTAGAGCAGATGCGGGTAGCAGATCGCTCTTACAGACACGCACTTTCAGGGTATTCATGACTCCTCAGCCTCCGGCCCGCTGTTGGGAGGTCTTGCTTTAATGAGGAGAAGGATGTGCACAGGAAACAGAGTGCTCTTTGGGAAATGACACTTGCCCCCCATGATGTTGTTTTCATTAATTTGCCTAACAATCTCAGTAGACACTCTGCAGCTGTTCCTCCCAACACCCAATTGGTAGCGCAGACTCGAAATGTGTCAGGACTCCGGCCCTTCCCTGTCTTCTGTCTGTCTCAGAAATCAGTAGCCCTGAGCAGCAGTGTGTTTCTGCAGGCAACGCCGCCACCTTTGAACTGTACTTAAAAAGCGCTTTGAAAGGCCAGAGCAGCCTCCCCAGACACCTTTCCCCAGAATGTTCAAAGCAAGCCATCCTCCCTCCCACCACCTCTCAGGTAGATCTGAAGACCAGGCTTACCTGCCGAGAGCCATGTCCTTAGGAGGCAGGGAGGATGGAACCCAGCTTGCTGAACCCTAGCTGCCATACTGGTACGGCGCTGTGCCTGAACCCCAGGAGTTTCCTAGTGCTCACACTAGCTCTAGTGTGGTGTGTGACTTGTCTTAATTGTCGAAATCACACATCTAAATTCTTGTCCCCCCCTTTTTTTTGGAGCGGGTGCTGAGAGGTTGTTTGAGTTGGATCAAATGCTGTTTGGACAGCTGTTGTAATCAGAAATGCTGTCAATCATTAGCCTTGACGGTCGATTTTCTTTCAAAATCATTTCTCTGAGCTGTCTCAACCTACTGAAGTTTGGCTTCCTGGCCGGAAGTCATTTAGTGGAGTCACTTAATGGGTGCGTGTCAGTTTCCCCATCTGGAAGATAGACTGTTAGGTGCCTTCCTGCAGGGCTGTGAGAGTTAACACATAGAGCGCTGGTGACTGTGGGTGGGCAAGGTAGGTGCTTCCCTGATACTCTTTCAAAGCGTTTGTGTCTGGGCAGCTGGTTCCCTTCTTTGTTTCTCAACCTTCCTAACACTGCTGCTCTTTAATACAGTTTCTCATTTTGTGGTGAGCCCCATTGTAACATTTTCATTGCTACTTTATAACTAGAATTTATTACTGTTAAGAATTACAATGTAAGTAAGCCAGGCTGTGGTGGTGGCACACGCCTTTAATCCCAGTACCCCTGTACTTGCGAGGCAGAGGCAGGCAGATCTCTGTGAGTTACGACAGCCAGGGCTACAAACTGAGTTCTCGGACAGCCAGGGCTATACAGAGAGACCCTGTCTTGAAAACAGAAAAACCAAAACCAACCAACCAAACAAACAAAAATCATAATGAAAATATCTAATATGTTCCCCCAAAGGGGTAGCAACCTACAGATTGAGAACCACTGCTCTAATACAACCCTCCCAAGAAATTGTTTGGTAAGTCATTCTCCTTTTCACACAGACAGTAAAGACTCAGCTGTGCTTCTTTGTGGAGAGAATAAGAGAGATGAAGTGACCAACAGCTCATGCTGTGAGGAAAGGCAGGAGACAGAAGCAAAGGCCAGCCCAAGCCCCAAGACAGGGATGTCTAGTGGTTATAAAAGTTCTCCAGATGTCGTGTACGCCCCCCCACCAAGGACTCTTGGTGACTTGTCGGAATCCTTTCTGCCAGGCAGAGGCCTCTGTCATGCTTGAGCACAGGTGCCAATACCATAGCCTTCCAGAATGTTCTTCTTGGGAGTTGTTCTGACAGCTCCTGTGCTCAGTCAGTGTTTGTGGTGCTGGAAAGGGGGATGAACGTAGGGAGGAAGAATGACTGCTTAGTCTCAGCCACCCACAGGGCTCCTGAGCAATCCAGCTGTGGTCACTTGGCAGGGGTACCAGGCCTTGACCTGAGCATAGCTGTGCGATTCCAATGGATCCATTTTCTTAGTGATAGAGGATGCTGGGCTCTAGACCCAGTAAGGTATGAGAAGTTTCCTGTAGGAAGCCAGTAGTCACAAGCTTCCTATAGGTTGGGGAAGGAGAATGCCGAGGCCTTCTAATTTTCTTTAATCACCAAGATCCTGACCCTTGACCTGATTAGTAGAGGACGTAAGCTCAGTCTGAAGCCCTTGAGAGCTGTAGTAGGTCAAATGGCTGGCAGGGATCAGAGTCTGCCTCCACCTTCCTGACTGTGTGTGGGGAATTGATGGGTCAATGAGAGACCCAGCGAGCTGGCTTGTGCTTGACCTGTCTTGGCATAGACATTCACCATGTTTAAAGGGCCTAAGCCATTGCTCACCACCACCTCCCTTCCAGCTGACTGTCAACACTTTCCCCAGCACAGTCCCTTCCACAGATGTTACCCATGTAGGGAATCGTGGCCGTAGACGTACTGCAGCATGGTGTCTGCGTCTACATGGCACAGACACAGTAGAACCGAGGAGATGGCCCAGGCACTAATGCCCTTGCTGTGTAAGCATGAGGGCCTGTGTTCAGAACCCCAGTGCCTGTGAAAAAGCCTGGTACGACAGTGGGAATCTGCGCAGGACTGGGGTTCGCAGAGTCAGGAGGATCCTAGGAGCTCACTGGCTGTCAGTCTAGCTGAAGTGCTGAGCTCCAGATTTTCTAACAGATTCCGTCTCAGAAAATCAAATGGAAGGTAAGAGAGAGGCACAAGATGTCAACCTCTGGGCTCCACATACATATGCACACATAAGTGTACAGGCAGCATACATGCACCACACAGGCAAGAAAAAGAATGGCTACTAGTACTGTTTATTCTTTGGCCAGGTATCAATTGAGCATGCACTGTTTTTCCAGTCATTGCTACTCTTGATTGTTGGAGGCAAGAGTGCTTAGGCCAGGGTCTTCCTCAGCAGCTGGGCTGATGAAGCGTCGGTGTTTGGCTCTTTATGGGTCCTGTTCTCAGCTTCTTGTTCTCGGCCATCCATCGTGAGATGCAGGCTGATTTCAGCACTCTGGCTGAGTACAACTCTTACTCCTGTATTTTGTCCCCCTTCCCTATTCATTGTCTGTGAACAAGTGAGAAGGGTCCTGTTTTGGAGGGGTACACTTACCTCTTCCTGCTTACATAGGCTAACTTAGACTATACAAAGCGATCCTCTAAGAACCCTTACTTAGAGCAAGAATGGCCGACATCCCTGAAAAGGGCCAGAGTCGCTGTGGTTAAGAGTCTTGCAATACAGAGAACAGCCCAACGGAACAAACAATTTGTGACCAGAGAAGTTGAGAAATCTTGACGTGTGTCATTTTTGTTGCTGTCTGCCACAGTTGTGCAAATGTGGGTCTCACCAGCTCTTAGCCTGAACGCTACCTGCCCTACTCCCAGAGAGCTTTGAAATCGGAGACCATACTGATGCAGATGGTCTGGAGTTTGAGGGACAGTCCTTCACAGTAAAGAACTGTTCTGCTACAAAAGCCCAGAGCAGTGCCTGCTGGGCAACACTGGCCCTGTTTCTGAGGAGATCCAGCTGTCCTCTCATGGCCCTGTCCCCACCCAAGAGCTGGGCAGGTTCTCTGGGTTGTATCATCTGGCCCCACAGGGCACAGGCTAAAAGCCCTTCAGGCTCCTGTCAGGGCCTGTTCTTGCCATAAAAGGGAGACATTCTCTCTAGTGCCCAGTGGCCCCTAGACTCTTAGACTAGGAAGAGGTGCTGGCCCCAGGAATTCCCCAAGGCCAGCCTCTGTTGGTGAGACTTCAGAGGGCGTTGTCTTTATCTGAGGCACACTAGATTTCGCATGCAGAATCATCTGACATGAGGATGATCACAGGTTTTTAAAAGGCTGTTGTCATGGTTTCGTCAGAAAGATTGCCTAGTGCTGATGGAGGCTTTGAAGGCTGTTCTGAGACCTTCGTCCTGGCTGCTCAGGGTTCAGACAAGATAAGAAAGCCAATTCCAAGAGTTGTCTGTCAGCCTCCCTTCTGGGCTCAGTTAACCATTTAGCAGCACTCTTGATCTGGGATCTGAGTCAGTCACACATGGTCCCACTGGAAATTCTTGGTATTTTAAACATGGGCTTGGCTGGGAAGCTGGGGCGGGCAGAGAAGTGAGCTGATACTCTGGGACCAGCTTGTATGAGGGTGTAGGGAGGGGCTGGAGAGATGGCTCAGAGATTAAGAGGATGTAGGAAACCACTGCATTCCATTCTTAGACTCGGCTCGGGATTGAAGACTTACCATACTACAGGGGTTAGAAGAGATGGTCAGAGTAGAGCACGAGGGAGTCACATACCACTGCGTAAGAGGCTGGCCCTGGAAGAGCCCTTCACGCCTTGGTGCCCTGGGGCTCTCTTGCCTTTGACCTCTAGTTTGGAGCATCACTGGGTAGCTCAGTTCTCTCTGCACACTGGATTTCAGTTTGTCACGGGTTTTCTGGAATATGGAATGGTTGTTTGGATACAGTAAGGATTCTTTCTAGAGGATGTCAGCTGTTGACCTGAGTCTCACATAGGCCACCTCCCCTATGAAATGGGAACTTTCTAATACATGATCAGGAAGCCCATGGTAGGGGGCTGCAGTGGTAGTGGTGGTGGGGTACTGAGACTGACTGTCTCAGCATTTCAGTGACTTGATTTGTGATCCCTTTTCCTTTGCAGACAGAGATCGCGAAGAGACTGAACACGATTCTAGCCCAGATCATGCCTTTTTTGTCACAGGAGGTAAGGCCTTCCTTTGTCTCTTTCCCTTTCTGCCTGGGGCAGCCCAGTGTGGCCCTGGTTCCTGAAGCCCCAGCCCCTCACTACCTGTTATACCGATCCAGCTGGTAGGATTAACAAGCCTTCTCCGCTGACCCGGGGGCAGAGCTCACATCACAGGCATCATGTGCTCCTTTTCCAAAGGGAGAATGGTCCTCTGCCACACCGGAGGGTCTCATCATCTGCAACAGTGACGAGACCCGTGACCAGTGTCTTACATGGACCTGATCACTGGCTTCAGCTTTCCAGAGTTTAGTCTTATAGCTGGTTCAAGTAAGGCTGGTAGGTTGGTGCCAAAGGTCATACCCTGTGTGGGGTGGTGCTCCCCAGGTGCTATGTATCTTCTCAAAGGCCTGATATGCCTGTAAGTTTTTAAGCACCCCTTGGGAGATAGCCCCCATACCCTGGAAATGGAGTCTGGACTCTGGAGCATTTGAGTATCTCCCAAGAGATTTCAGAGGTACTTGCAGACCTCTAGTCCCTGTTTCTGTCCTGTCTGACCCCACCCCAGCACATGCAGGGCCAGGGCCCTCTGTTCATTGCCCGAGGTAGCTAGGACCATATGAGTTCCCTGCTGGAGTTCTGGATCTGAGATAGTAACCTGGGTCTGACTACATCTAAGGAATTAGATATGGCTTGTGCTACTTCACAGCTTCTGGGAGTGTATAAAACTTAATTTTTAATAACAGACTTAGTTTTTCAAGAGCAAATTTAGGTTTGTCAGGCAAGATTAAGTGGAAAGCAAAAGGTTTCCTGTGGCCTCTCCACACAGGCTGGAGTGTCTGCTACAATTTTGAGTCCACACCAACACATCATTGATTCGGAAGACCTGAGACTGTGTTAGAATTTCTTTGGTCGTTCTCACTCTCTCTTTCTAGCTAGACTCTTAGCTCTTTCTTTTGGTAGCCGTAGATATATGTTTCTTCTCAGCCTTTTAAATCTGAAGCCCACATGTTCTGTTTAATTCACCACTGTCCACTATAGCTGCGTGTCCTGGAACATGGCGTCCTATGTGATTACAGTAATGCCTAGAAAAGAGTCACCCCAGTGTGTAACACCTGATTACTGCACAGAGCAATGGTTTTCCTGTATGCGAGGAGGCCACGGGCCAGTCTTGGGTACTATCTCTGCTTTCCTTAGAAAGTAGTACATGCTTATTTAAAGACTGATGAGAACGTGGCTTCACCTGTTACCCTCATCCCCAAGCCTTGGGCCTATCGATCGGGATCTTTCCATCTTCTCTGGGGAAGGTCCCTGAGCAGCTCCAGGTACCCCATGTTGGAGGGCAATCGAGGGTGGCCACTTCTTGATCACACTTCATTTCCCAACAGCATCAGCAGCAAGTGGCGCAGGCTGTGGAACGCGCCAAGCAGGTCACCATGACGGAGCTGAACGCCATCATCGGGGTACGTGGACTCCCCAATCTGCCTCTCACCGTGTGTATAGCCCTTTTATTCCTCTCATTTACCATGACCAGAGATGAACTCTGACCTTAGGTGCTCTCAAAGAATGGCAGCCCCAGGGCCCGTGGCATCCCTAGGCAACTGAGGGCTTGGATTCATTGGGGCTCTTTACACAGGGGCTTTACCACATTGTCTCCTGGTCCCCAAACCAAAATGCCAGACACACCTTGAGTCCACCTGTAACTTTATTAGCTTCCACATCTGGTGCCCCTAGCTTCCAGAAGGATCAGCTCCTCACTGCTGCCTCCTCTCCTCCCACCCCCACTCAGGCTGCCCTTCTTTGGCCTCCTGGGGTCAGAACCATCTCTGCTGTTGATTGATGTGCACCGTGCTGTGACAGTATTGGGGTTGGGGTCTTGCTGCTCCATGCGCTGGGCTGCATGGCTGAGCACTCTTCACACGTACGTCCTTGTGAGTTTCAGCTGTATACCTGGATGGAACCTTCTAGAAGCCCCACCTTATTCCTAACACAGGAGCACACATCCCATAGTGCTGTTCTGGAGGGCCCTCAGGGAAGAGAAAGGAGAGGTGGGCTAGTTCACCTTTCTAAGCCTTCCTAGCTGTGGATGTGACAAGGGTATCCATGGATACAGACCCTCAGGACTGTCAGGGTATGGTTACCCGTAAAGGCAGTTTGAGGGGTTCCTTCTAGTGTTAGTTCCTATGGCAGCTCCTGAAGGTGGCAGGGCTTAAGCCTCCATTGATTCTTGGTGTTGAGGGGAGAGTAAACCCTGCCCACTGTGTGTGGGAAGGGCAAGAAGCTTGGTGGTGGGAGGTCACACCCTAGGGAGGGAAAACCACGGTATTTTAAAGCTTGAAGTATCTCCTGTGATCATCCAGTTCAGGGTTCTCGTTAAGAAATATTTCTTAAAATTTGCTTTCTGAAAATTTTATCATGCGTACAGTGTAGTTTGATCCCCACTACCCTCTTCTGAAAGAGTTTTGTTTTACATTTTTTGTTGAAATGGTGTGTGGTCCTACACGCCATAATTCGTGATACCCAAGAGCCGGTTCTCTCCTTCCGCCACGCGGGACCCCAAAATCAAACTCAAGTTGTCCGGCTTGGCAAGAAGTATGTCATGTCCTGAACCACCTCACTGCCTCCCCACCCCCCCTCCCACTTGCTGTCCACTTTTCTTCCCCCAAGTCCCCCTTTCACTGAGTTTATTTAGGGTTTCCTGAGAACAGGGGTGAGGTATGGGTGTGTGGGACCAGATAAGTCTTTGTGGCCCTGTGCAGTTTTAGGTATTCAGCAGCAGCCTTGCTTCGTAGCTACTGGGTGCTATAGACTAGCATACCCTGCACAGACACACTGTGCTCTCAGAACCTCTCCAGGGGTTGCCTAGATCTATGGGCAGGTGGCCTCTGGCTGAGAACCGGTTTAGTCTGGTTATTTCACAGAGATTTAGCAGTCGGACCCCCCTGAGAGCATCCCTGAGCTGGCCCGTGTCCTGCAGTGGTGGTTCAGGGGGTTAGGAGCGGGACCTAAGCTCCGGGTTGTCTTCAGAAGTTTTTCTCAGAAGCTCTTTGGTCTCCTGCGTTCCCTTCCAGACCTCTCCTTAAGGTCTACTGGGCAAGTTCTCCCACCAACTAAAGGGGGTACAGCCTAGTCCCATCTCTTACTCTTTGGAATTAAAGCCTACATATGAAAATACTTTTTTCTTTCTTTTATTTTTAAGAAAAAATGAAATTGGGAAGCAGCGTAGCTGGATTGGCTCCAGCTCCTTTAAGTAGCGTTTAGGAAGCTACAAGTTAGGTCAAGGCGGCCCTAGGCAGATATTGGAATTCAATTAAAGCACACGAGTGGGGCCTGTGACCCCCATTTTCAAGGTAATTGCTTCTCAGGCTCTGAGTGAATACGGCTGTCGTCCTGTCATTAGGCAGGCAGCCGTCTAATCGCCGCGCCTGACAGAGCCTCACAGGGCAGGAATTGCCGACAGCTGGGGCACACCCGGACTGGGGAGCTGTGCTTCACTGCCCTCCAGTGAGGGGCTTGTTCCTTTTCTTCTGGAGGCGAGAGGGGAGCCACCCTGCTGAGATAAGGGCACAGGCAGGGGCAGTACCCCCGTCCTGATTTCCTTGGATAGAAAGGTTTCTCGTGGCACACCTGCTCCAGTTGGCTGGTCGTGGCCTCCTGACGGGGTTGGAGTCTGGGGTCTCCATTTAGCTGGGCTGCCAGCAATATGAGGAACGTGGATGGAGCCAGAGCATGCCACAGGGTTGAGATCTTGTGGGAGAGCAGAAAGGAAGGACAGATGAAGGGACCTGGGCTGCTGGCCACCCCCTTCCCCAGCTCCCCATTGGTCCTTAGGGAACTCATGTCCCTTTGGGTGAGTAAGGTAGGCCTAGAGATGGAGTCCCTTTCCAGAATTTGGTTTTGCATAGGCAGTTGTGTGGTGGCCTAGGAAGTGATGGGCTCTTGGCTTCTTGGTCTGGGTTGCCTGGAGAATCATTTAGTGGGTGGCATGTGCAGTGCTGACTTGGTGTTTTTCTGAAGAGGGAAGATGGGAAGGGAGGAGGTAGTTGGAGTTGTAGCTTGTCCCCGACTGTGCAAAGATCTGTGAAGCTCTCTTAGGTCTTCCTGTCTTCTGCCTGGAGGCAAGCAAGTAGGATGGATGGCTGAACAGGAGTTGGGTGGTAGAATTTTAGAAGGGATAGAATGGCGGAGATGTTCTGCCTTAGTGTCTGTTTCTTTGGCCCAGAGACTGAGTTCACCTCAGGGGATTACTGTGCTGGGATCCTGGCTCAGGTTTCTGTTGTGTAGTGTAGTTACTTGGCCCCTGGCACTGTCCCATCTCTGAAGCAGGGATAGCAAAGATCATTGTGAACTCCAAAAGCTGCTGCCAAACCCAGAGGCCAATGCTGCAAGGGAGCCTACTGGGCCGTGCGAAAGACTTGGGGGTCGAGTTACCCTCTGCCTTACCAGGACTCTGTCCACTTCCTCTGGTGCAGCTGGTGGCCTGTTTGACTCCAGAATTGAAGCAGTTAGACAACTCCCCTAAGTTTAACCCAAATTACGAACCTCAGGACCGAAGCATCTAATCAGCCAGCAGAGTCATGAAGCGTGAGGTGTGTAATCCGGTTACACATGCTCCTCGAGCAAGCTCTCCCATCAGCCTCTGTTGTCAGCCATGCCTGCCGATCTCAGACCATGGGCACTAGGCACTCAGGGATGGAGGGCACAGAAACCACCACAGGGGCATGATGTGTTTGTGTTTGGTCATGAAATGGTCAAGGATGGAGAAGTGGATGTTCAGGAGTGTGCTTGGTTCTGGGTTTCTCAGTCCTCTGGGGGTTAAGGCCAGGAGGGAGAGAATCACTGACTTCCTTTCTTCTCACGCATGGAGAAGAGCCAGTATTAGGAGGAACAGTAAAAGCTGGAGGCAGGTGGCCTCAGACCGTGACATTTGTGACATTTAAGACATTTTTCTGCCATTGAGAAAGCTTCCAGTTGAAAGCAGTGTGACCCTCCCACTTAGACTAAACCGTTTGAGTACCTTGCTCTCTGAAGCCACCAGAGGACATGCTGCAGAGAACAGAAATGCAGCCTGAGAGTGGCTGCATCCCCCTTGCGTGCTGAAGCAGGTGACACGGGCCGTGCGCCTACCTACCTGTGAATCACATCAGCGCCAGCTGCTCCTGGCCCCATCCAGGGGAGCACTTGGCTTCATTCCCTCTGTATTGCCACCAAGACCACTGCTGGCAGAACCTCGTCCATCCAAAGGGCACTGGCATCCAGTTGCATCCATTCTAACTTTGTGGAAGAATTTACCGATTGAGTCTTCCATCAGTCTGTCTGCAGTCTTCTGGGCTGGCCCTCATGGTACCCTCAGACCACCCCAAGGAGACCAGAGCAGTGTTTTCTGGCTGTGCAGAGCCAGCCTCTCTGCTTGAAGATGAGAAATGGCCATTTGCATGGAAGCTCCTTGCCGAGACCCTGAGGCCGAGGAGCACTGTGACAGCCACGTTGGTTGAGTAGCTGCCACTGCTGTTGTCACAAGTTTCTGCTGTGGATTTCCTAGTGGATATTTGGGGAAAGCAGGACACCTGTCTACACTGATGCTTGACACTGATGCTCCAACTTCCTCTAACCAACTGGGCCTCCAGGGCTGCATGGCCACCTTTGAATCGAGCTCTCTGCTACCTCGTTCCTCCATTTCTCTGCTCTAACCTCCAGCAATTCACTCACTATTCGTGGGCAGAGGGATATGCCCGGGCTTGTCGGAGGTGCTGGATGGATAACACGACGGTTCTGTCTTCCTGCATCTGGTGCGATGATTATACCCATTAGCTGAGCTTGCTTGCACTCGGACTTTGCTTTTACACGGAATAATGTGAGTTCTGTGCAGCCCAACGGTGGACTTCACTTTGCTGTCCATTTTGCGGACAAGGAAATGGGCCCAGAGAGATCAGGTGACTTGTCCAGAGACTCAGCGCTGATAAAGGATGAAGCTGGAAGTCCCCCACCCCCAGCAGCTCTGCCTACATCCAGGGTCTGAGTTCCTGAAAATGGGAAAGGAAATTTCCTTCTGACCAGAAGAGTGGGAAGGGAATCTGTTTGGACTGGACTGAGTGGGCAGGGTGGGAGAGGAGACCCACACACAGTCTCACATGTCTGCAGGCAGCAACACCCTCCACGAGTGCTTTTGTCTCCTTAAAGCATCTTGTCTTACCAGTTCCTCTGTGCAGTGCAGATTAAGTACCCAAGTCCTTACTTTCTGGGCTTTTATTAAGTAATTATCACCCACAGACTTTAAAGGGCTTCCCAGCATGGAGTTTAAAACCAACAGGGCCCCAGTGGAGATTCTTTGTAACAAAATGTCTGGATAAAGCTGTATTGTCCAACCCTGCCATGGAATACTAATAGTCATTCAAAAGGAAAGTGGCATACCGTCCCCCCCATCCCCCTTCAGAACACCTTTTAAACCGGGTCATATAACAGTGTGGACAACGAGCGCTCATTTGTGGAGAATTGCACGGAAAAATTGTAGATCTGAAAAGCTAGATTGTCGATAGACTGACAGCTGGCGTCCTATGAGGTAGAAAGAATGGGGGAACTTAAAAAGAACAAAACTTAAAACTTTTTTTTTTAAAAATTCTTACAATGAGCCTGTGTTATTTTTGTAAGAAGATGTTTAAAAATTCATTTTCTTTAAATGGGAAAGTGGAGGAGCTGTGGTTATCTCCCATCTAAGAGGAGTCCAATCTTAGCTGAGAGGACTGGAGGTCCTGTGGCTCTGCTCTGAGAGCTCCCTTAGCTTAGGTGTGCTGCGACGCAGGCAGACCTGCAGTCATATCACTAAGACCCGTAGCCACCAAAAGCTGGCACAGGTACCTAGCAGTGAGGTCATTTCAGGTCCTCTTTGGTCTAGGGCAATGCCGTGCATGCCAACCTTTTACGTATAGCGTTAAGAGATGGAGCCTCTGGAATCAGAGGTCCAAGACCGCCAGAACAGCCTTAACGTGGTGGGAGAGCAGCTAGGTCAAAGATCTGCAGCTCAGTTCGTTGAGGGGAATGTGGGAAGCTTTTTAATGCTTGGCCAGATATCTGTAGGGACTCCCCAGGTCCTGTGGACTTTGAGAGCTGCTGTTTGGGCGACAGACACAAGCTCCATCAGCCCATGGCCATCTTTCTTGGCTTACAACATCATTCACCTCTCCCTCTTGCTTTGAACACTGTAGGTGATGCTAGTAGTTGACAGATAAGAGTCCAAATCCCATTTAGAGCAATGGGGCTTGGACTGACCATTCCAGTGCCTCTCTGTCACTCTGCTGCCTGTAAAATGGGCACAGTCACTGGTGACTCAGGTTTTATTTGGATGTGTCCAGGAATTTATATGCACATACAGATGGTATTGGTCCCTTTCTCTTGGGCTAGTCCAGAAAAAACATGTACACGGATTGGGACAAGCATACCCAATGCCCCAACCAGTCCCAAGAAATACCATCCCTGAGAAATAGTTGATACCACGTAACCTGCCCTATGATGCCAGTGTTGGCAGACTTATGAATAAGAGGGCATTCTGTCTTGGCTGCTGGGGAAGCATGGCAGCCTCTGAGCTAGGAACGTGGGCACTGGAGCAGAAAAAGGTGGGGACCCTTGAGGTTGGCCATGGGAAGAGGTGTCAGGCCTCAGGGTCCTGGGTTATGGGTGGGGAGGAAACGGAGAATGGATGTTACTTTGTGTGGCTGGGAGTACTGAGGTTACTAGGACAGTGGGAGATCCCTGTGAGAACCCTGTGGAAATGCCAGTGGCTGTCATGAAGCCCATTGAGTGGTGGCTGCATGCCCAAGCCCACATTACCTTACTGTAGTCCCCTGCAGTGGGTGCCGCCTCCCTTATGCAGATGAGGAAATTTGAGGCTTAGGGTATTTGGAACTCCTTGTCCCAGGCATGCAGATAGTGTCAGAATCAAGACCAGGATCCTGGCCCATCTGGTTCCAAAGGCTCAGCTCTTGCTGGTTCTTTGTTCTCTCTACTCTGATGGCCAAGGACATCAGCTTTGATTCCACCAGCCCTGGGACTTCTTTGCCCTGCCAGACTCTACCCTGTCCCGACTCCACCAGCCAGACTTCAGCTTCCTTAGAAGCTCAGTCAGGGAGGCTTTCCCCAGGTTCCAGCTTTGGGTGGGAGGCTCTGGCTGCTGATGTTAAAGGCATGTACGCATGAGCTTTGAGCTTAAAAATGGGTTCCTCTCCATTGAAAGGAAGCCCTGGTGACCGTGTGGGTTTTAAATGCATGCATTATTTATCTTGCGATTGGAAACAGGCATGGGAAACTCTGTCCTGAAACTGGAGCTGGGGGATGACGCTTGAAGACATAAATCTTCTACGCTGCAGTCCATTAACAGATTTTGTTGAGCAAGATGAGCATGTGACTGGGGGGGGACGTTTGGGGGGGATGTTTTCCCTGTCGCTTCCTAGTGGAGGAGCGAGGGGAAGGGCAGAGTTGACCCATCCTCTGCCCTCTCCGACCTGTAATCGCTCACCACCAACTTTATTGCAGCAGCAGCAACTCCAGGCACAGCACCTCTCCCATGCCACACATGGTCCCCCGGTCCAGCTGCCACCCCACCCGTCAGGCCTCCAACCTCCTGGGATTCCCCCAGTGACAGGAAGCAGCTCTGGGTTGCTGGCACTTGGTGCCCTGGGAAGCCAAGCCCACTTGGCAGTGAAGGATGAGAAGAACCATCATGAACTGGATCACAGAGGTGTGGATCTGGGTCGGCTGAGCTGGGTAGGGTGGGCTGGAGCTAGAGGACACACCGTAAAGGACGTGGCCAGTACTGTCACCTAGTCTGGTGTTAGCTAAGACTTGGAGCCATTGGTTGAGTGCTTAGTGCATGGGAATGCTGATTTAGACCCCCAGTGACTTACCAGGGGAACAGTCTGTTTATCTGCAACAGCCCCTGAATTCCCAATGGCATCCTGCCTATTCTTGGGCCAGCCCTGCAAGTCCTTCAGGGTGTGTTCATGATTGCATCGGGGGTTGTTCTTAAAAGAGTTTGAGTTGGGGCCTTGTTGTAGCCTTGTGTTGCTGTCTTCCTGAATCCCTGTATCTCGCCATTGGGAAACCTTCCAAGAGGTAGCGCTGCTGGGGGTGTTGCTCAGTTGGTGAGAGTGTTTGCCAAGCATGCCCGAACCCTGAGTTCATGCCTTGGCACCATCTAAACCAGGGGTGGTAGTGCATTCCAGTAAGCCCAGCAACTGGGAGCTGGAGGCAAAAAGAGGGAAAGGTTATGGTAATTCTTATCTGTGTAGTGAGTTCAGGGTCAGCCCAGAATCTTGCAGACCCTCTCAGACTAGTTAGTGGACCATCTCTGTGCTGGGTCTCAGGAATACTCCAGTAGAGGAGTAACTGGAGGGATGAGGAATCAGAGCTCTTGCTCTTGCCATCTGCATAGCACTGTTGGGTCTCAGAAGGATATCAGAGGGAACAAGGACCTGGCCCCATGCAGCCGCTTAGTAAAGCTGCCAACTTGTGCATTCATTCGGTTGGCTTTTAGGTTTTTACTGGTCCACATAGTCAACATCTTCCAAGCTCCCAGGGAGTTTCAGGAAGGACACCGTCCAAGCCCTACTCTGAGCTGTATCCTAGGAGCCGAGGCGGAGGCCAACTAATTTGTCCCTTCTTGACAGAGGAGAGGACAGTGAGAGCTGCTACTTAGCTGGGCCAGTGTGACAGAGGCCTAAGTTTCTGGGGGCTTTTTAGCAAAGAAACAGAGAATGGCGTTAAGAAAGCAAAACTGTAGAAGTCATTTCCAAATTGCATGGGATTTGTTTGTTTGTTTGTTTGTTTTAAAAAAGCATTAACCTTCTCAGCTCCCAGCTTTCGCTTGTGATTTCAGAAAGTATGGTGAGCCAAGGCTCTTTTGACACACCAGGAAGCAGGCTAGTGGCCTGGATTCCAGGTCATGCTGGGCACTGGTGGGAGGAAGCCATTGGGATGATATATAAGGGACCTGCCTTCATTGTACCCAGGGAACTAGAGTCAGGTTAACCAGTGAGGTGGCTTTAGTGAATCACAAAGGTTAGCAGAGCTGAGAGTGACCTTTTACCTTGTTTTCTCCCCCTTCTTTTTCTTTGGGGTCCTGACCCTCCTCCTGCCCTGGCTTTCCTGCCTCACAGAGAGAGAGTCCAGCACGGTAAGTGAGGGTGCTCTTGGTGTAGGGTGGGTACAGGAGGAGGGTGGGCCTGCCTAGAGGTTTGTTCCTAGAACTACAGGCCTGGCAAGTAGCCTGTGCTACCCACAGCTAACCCCAGTTTCCCGTTCTGCTCTGTGGGTGGAAGCTGGGGTTTTATGTTTCGTTTGTCTGTGTGTGCCCACGGCTGGAAGACCTGGCTTCAGGGCTGATGTGTGGGTGACAGTGTCTCTGCCCATATCCAGTACTAGGGGTAGTTCCTGTCTGTCATAATGTAGGAGTTACTGTCCTCTGTTGCCTGAGCTTTAATTAGTGATCTCTAAGTCCCCCTTGACATGGTCAACTGAAGCCATTAGCCCACAGCCTTACATCTTCCCAGGGGCTTTTTGGAGCCATTGGCCTGAGCCCAGGACTCCAAACTCTCCCTGATGCTGCCTAGGTTGACGGTTCATCAACCCTGCACGTTGGATGCCTGCTTCTAGCATAATCCCAAACCCTCCTTTCTTCAAATGCCCAAGGTTTCTCCCTGCTCTGCACTTTTACTCAGTTTAAGAAAGTGCTAGCAAGCAGGTATTAAGGCCAGGCCGCCCGCCTGCATGTCTGCCAGCTCAGAGATTTGCTGTAAATCTTTCTGATCACACTGAGGCTCCGAGATTCTGTTTCAAGTGAATAAGCCCTCTGAATAAGCACAGTGGAGTCTGGATAAAAAAAAAAAAAAAGAATCCCCCAGCGATTAGCAGAGCTATTTTATTCCTCATCGCCGGGCTTGTATCCGGGACCATCTTAATCTGCTAGGGTGGCTTTCCTTATTACCTCATGTTAAGTAGGACTTGGAATGTCAGGTCTTTAACTAGCCATCCAGGCAGCAGCCTCCTCTGGAAGCTTCCTCTGCCTGACCCGCCTTCCTTTCCAGTCCCTGCCTCCACCATCCAGACTGTTTTCTTACCTCCCCTTAGTTGTCTTACCTGGCCTGCCTGCTCAGAAATCCACACCCCCCTCCCGCCTGCCCCGCCCTTCCCCCCATTGGGCTCAGGAATGGCCTGGCACAGAAGAAAGGAATGATTAAAGCTGAAATCCATCTTGATTGCTTTGCTGTTGATCCTTAAACCGTGGCATGTTTTTGGAGAGGCAGTTTGCCTATGTAGCTGGCATAGGTGTGTCCATCTGTGTTGTCTCCCCCACCCCTGCCCCAAACCTCCAGCCCTCTCCAGCTCTGATCCAGTCTCAGCCTTGTGAGGTCTTGTGTCTTGACCTCGGAGCCCCAGTCTCTGGCACAGCATGGGAATCACCCTGCCCAGACAGCCTCTCTCAGCTCTGATAGGCAGACCCCTTGTAACAGGACATGGTCAGCAGGGGGCCTTCCCCAGGAAGTAGGTATTGGAAGCCCAGCACCCACTTCTTCATACCTATTCCCTTTTGGCTTTGCACTCCTGCTGAAAGCTTTCTGACAGAAACCCAGGGGGACCCCAAGTGTGCAGTCCTTCCCGCCATAATGCTCCTGGCATCCGAGCTAGGCTGACTCAACACAGACTGGAGAATGAACAGGGATGAATCCCATGACCTCTAAGGGCTGGGCATCTCAGAGTGGGTACCCGTGGGGGCTAGGCAGTAGGTACTATGAGAGCTGCATCCTCAGGGCCATGGTGCTGTTAGATGGTGGAGATTGACATAATCAGCCTGAGGAAAACAGGTTGTCAACAGTCAAGGGCTCCAGCAGGAAGGACAAGGCTGTGTCAGAGAAGGGAGGGGGACAGGCTGGAAGCTGCCCCAGAGGGGTTAGCCTGGAGTCCAATTAGAGGCAGCTTCATTCATATTTCCTTGCCTAGCTGAAGCAATAAAAAATACTTAGTTCTTTGGCTGCCTGCCAACCAGAGGCGGGCTGGATCGATGCCGCTAAATGCCTGACATGACTCTCCGGTAGCGGCGAGGGTTTTCAGCCTGACTGCATGAGAAGAAAGAGTTCCCTGTTCTCGCACTGGGTCGCAAGGAGAAACACGAGCAGCCACCCCGTCCCCTCCCTCCTCTCCATCACCCGCCTGCGCAGGGGCAGCCAGCCTGAGGGGCTGGAAGCATTTCTGCTTAGCACGGGGTGGCCGCCACCATCTGAGGAAATGAAATGAAATGACGGTGATTTTTTTTTTCTGCCTGTGCTTGCAGCAACTAATTGAATTGCGGCTGTGAGCGCATCGCCGCCGCTCGCCCGGCTGCGGGGAAGGTTGAGCTGCAGTTCCATTATAACCTCCATTTTTTTTCTTCAAGGCTTGATAACTCTGCCATTTTAATTTGCTTCAGGCAGAAACTTGGCAGGGAAGGGATGCCCAGAAAACCGGCTTAGGAAAGGAAATTAAGTTCTGTGGCTGGCTCCCTCACACACCATTCCCCAAACCCATCCACCTGCTGGCTGCCCCACCTCGTTCCCTGCCAGTGAACCCCATCCCTGGGCCAGCATTGGGGATAAAATAATAAAGTGGGGAAAGGAGATGAGAAGGATTACCCTACACGCCTTCAATGTCCTTCTTTGTGAGCACCTCATCTTGCTGTGTTTCCACACGACTCCAGCGTCCATCTTCAGCATGTGTGGACTTGTGGCCACTCATGTCGATATAGTTAGACCAGGATCCTCTGATTCGTTCTATCACTCCTGACATTAAAGTCAGTCTGAACATGGGTCGTTGTTTATCAGTACTTTTCTTATCCCTATGATAAAATAACTGGAAGGAGGAAGGATTTTTTGGCTCATGGTTTGAGGATGTACAGTCCGTTACGGTTACATTGTGGCTTGGAGGAAGGGGGAGTTGTGAGGTAACTAGTTACATCATAGCCACAGTTAGGAAGAAGCCAGGCTGTATCAGAGCCTGCCTGTAATCCTCTGTAGCTCTGTGTCTGCCAGCCAGACCCCTTTTCCAGAAGGTTCCAAGACCCCCCCTCCCCCAATCAGCTGGAACCAAGTGTTCTAAGCCCTTAACCTGTGGGGCATTTCATATTCAAACGGTGGTAGGGTGTGCTAGAGGGAGCCATTGAGTTCATAGTGTCCTGAAGGGGCACTAGGCCTTCAGGGTTTGCAGACAGCCCTTGCCAGAGTTTCCCCCTCCCTGTGCACAGTCACAGGACACCCTGCTTTCAGCCTTTCTTGCTACTCACCTGCCTCAGATCTTCCTCTTTCTCAGGCCTGTCATCCCTAGGGATTCCCCTCCCTCCCTCTGTAGCAGAGGAAGAACTGAGAACTCCCAATGCTCTCCCCAGCATGGAACCTTTCCTTCCTCTGCTGGAGACCTTAGCTTGATCTTGCAACTACACAGGACCCTGTTCTCTAGGGACACGGTCCCCACCCTAAGGGAAGCCCTGTCTTTACAAGGGAAAGGCTTAGTGGCCTTGCAGGGTTTGTGCCCTCGTGACACTGGTTGCTCTTCGGTTTGCCAGAGCTTGGCAGTGGAGGAGTTGCATGTCTCAGAGTTGCTCATCTATGCTTAGGGCTTTATCTGCAGCCCAACACCTTTTCTCATTCACTGCCAAATGTAAAATGGCAGTTCTACATGTGTGCCTGTCTATGGTTCAGGTCTGACTTGAAAAGACACATCTTTGCTTTGAGTAAATTGAGTGATGGGTGCCCCTCACCCTCTTGGGACCTTGCCTCGGGCCAGGAAACAGAAATAGCAGTTCCTTGCTTTTAAACATTGATATTGGGGTAAGTTCCCAGGGACCCAAGGTGTCCTGGGAACGTCCTTTGTGAACCGGATCTGCAGACACAGGTGTCTGTCCACGTCCTTCTTCTGGCCCTCTGCCATCTGCTCTTAGTTGACTCAGCCTGTGTGCAATATTGCATTCAGCATGGAGTTTTGACCCCAAGATCTTCTTCTTCCAGAACAATTCTGTGTCACCCTCAGAAAGCCTCCGGGCCAGTGAGAAGCACCGGGGCTCTGCAGACTACAGCATGGAAGCCAAGAAGCGGAAAGCGGAAGAGAAAGACAGCCTGAGCCGATACGTATGTGGGGTGGGCAAGTGGCTTCATGGATAGGGTTGGATGCTGGCTTTGGCCTCGGATTCTGGCAGTTTAGTTCTGAGTCTGAGAGACTGGTAGTTGTGTCAGGGCCCAGAGGGAGGTTCATACATAATCCTCTGATCAGGTGAGCCATTGGGAGCGAAATGGACTGGGAAATTGTCCCAACATGCACTCTGGGGAGAGCTGAAGGTTCTTCTAGACAGTTCTCTGCTGCACCCACGTGCCAAGGGAGCATCCTTGTGTACTCCAGTATGAACCCCACAGTCTTCACAGTCCACCCCAGGCATTCAGCCACCGAGACTCAGTTTGTAACAACCTGATGGCATGACCTTGACCTGTGAAATCCCAGTGAGAGCACGATTATGTGTCCTCCATGGCCAGACTGAGCAGGGGTGAGATCCGAGTCTAGAGGGGATAGTACCACGCCCTCTTTGGACCATCTGGCTGCCCTGCGTCTCTGACCATGTTACATAAAGCTTGGTGCACTGCAGAATGAAGCCAGTCCCCTGCTCCAGAGTGATGGAGGTGTAAAGATGAGACTTGCCTTACGAATGACTGTAAAATGAATGCTATCTGGGAAGGAAGGAGGTTCGGGCTTTAGAAGGCTCAGGACTATGTTAATGAGACTGCTTAGACATGTCAGAGCCCCAGACCAGAGACCCAGACCAGAGGCTGTGCTACAAGGAACTGGGAGAAGGAATTCCAACACTACTCAGAGCAGCGCAGCGTGGGCTTTGGGGTTTGGTTGGGGAAGTTGTTGGGGTGCAGGGTTAGGCTTGAGCACATCAGGGTTGGCATGGGCTCTTACTGGCTTCTCTCTTGCTTATAGGACAGCGATGGGGACAAGAGTGATGACCTGGTAGTGGATGTCTCCAATGAGGTAAGAGCAGGCCCCAGCTGTAGGGAGGCCCCTGGATGGATTTGTCCCAAACCACCCCACCCAGTGGAGCATTAGGGAAGCAGGGGGGTAAATGGCTTTGTATGTGGGTGCTGAAAGGTCTCAAGAAGTAGCCGTCTTTGATTCCCATAGTTGTCTAGGTGGCCCTGTCCTTCCTCTCTGGGGTTGGGGAATGTGCTTTCCTGGAGAGAATCTCCAGTAAGGCCCTGTTTAATAGGTTAGTGTCCTGGACTTGTATGTGACTCAGGGCAGGTCACTCCTCCCTGCCTCCAGATCATAGGTCATTCTTCTAATAGCCTCCCACCTGTGCCTGCCTGCTGCCTTCCTGTTACAGGGCAGGGATACCTGCTTGCAGCTTAAGAGCTCTGTAACACTTGTCCTTTCAGGACCCAGCGACACCCCGGGTGAGCCCAGCACACTCCCCTCCTGAAAATGGGCTGGACAAAGCCCGAGGTCTGAAGAAAGACGCCCCCACCAGCCCAGCCTCTGTGGCTTCCTCCAGCAGCACGCCTTCCTCCAAGACCAAAGACCTTGGTCATGTATGTGGGGTCTGCCCTGGCACCTTACCAAGGTGGGGGAGGGGAGACACAGGCGTACAGAGGCTAGAGCTCCAGTAGCGCTGCTTGCAGGATGGGAGTTGGTGTGGAAAGAACATGGCTATTGGGATTGGCTATGTTTGAATCATTAACCCACACTGGCCGAGCCTCTCACTAGTAATGTTTCAGAGCATTGGTTTCTTCATCTTTAAATTAGAACCTTCACCGCAGTCCCTGCCAACTAGGGACTTCTGTTCAACTCATGCTTGGCTTCATGTGGGACCAGGGCTAGGCATTTTGCCCAGCTCTTGGGAGAAAGGAATCCTCATGGCGTCTCTTGGTCTCTGTGTCTTCCCTTCTCAGAATGACAAATCTTCCACACCTGGGCTCAAGTCCAACACACCAACGCCAAGGAACGATGCCCCAACTCCAGGCACCAGCACCACCCCGGGGCTCCGGTCAATGCCGGGCAAACCTCCAGGCATGGACCCGATAGGTATAATGGGTAGGCACCACAGGGCCCGGGTCAATCTGATGGGCGAGGGGAGGATGGTCCCTTGCCAGGTGGAACCAAACATGGCGAGCAACATAGTGTGTCCAGGCTGGGGCTTCCGGGGTCTGCCTGGTGGTCTTGTCTTTCTTTGACATTGGTATATCAGAGTCTTTGAGGCCGCTGCTGGGCCAAGTGTGGGGAAGGAGCATCTGACAGGTTGTTAGCCTAGACCTGTGTCCACTTCTGTTAATGGTCCTCTTCTCTGGGCCTTGTGCTGCCCTCTGAAAAGAAATGACCCCAACCTCGGGTTCTGAAGTCAGGAGTCCAGTTGGGTAGATGCTTCAGAACATAGAGGGTTGTGGCCTCAGCTTTGTGTATCAGAAGGGTGAGCCCACTCTCACGGATGCCTCCTCCCCACTGACCCCCACCTCCTTGTTCACATCCTCACAGCCTCGGCCCTGCGCACACCCATCTCCCTCACCAGCTCCTATGCAGCACCCTTTGCCATGATGAGCCACCACGAGATGAATGGCTCCCTCACCAGCCCAAGCGCCTATGCTGGCCTACACAACATCCCATCCCAGATGAGCGCCGCCGCAGCAGCTGCAGCCGCCGCCTATGGCCGATCGCCAATGGTGAGCTTTGGAGCTGTACGTAGACCTTTTGGCTCCTTTTGGTGGGGGACAGGGTGGGGGAAGGGACTGGGTAGGAATGATAGCTGGCAGGGTCAGTGCAGTGCATATCCCTGCGTGCTGAAGGGACCCTTGGGTGTTGACTGAAGGTTTCTGTTACCATGGTGATGAAACACCATGACCAAAAGCAACTTGGGAGAGGAAAAGGTTTATTTCGCTCACAGTTCCATAGAACAGTTCATCCCCAAAAGCAGTAAGGGCAGGAATTCAAGCAGGGCAGGAACCTGGGGACAGGAGCCGATGCAGAGGCCATGAAGGAATGCTGCTTCCTGCATTGCTCTCATGGCTTTGCTCAGCCTGCTTTCTTACAGAACCCAGGACCATCTATCTGCCCAGGGATGATGTCGCCCATGATGGGCTGAGCCCTCCCCTATCCATCACTAATTAAGAAAATGCCCTAGAGCTGGATCTTCTGCAGACATTTTCTCAGTTGAGATTCGCTCGTTTCTGTGACAAGTTGACATAAAAGTATCCAGGACAGCTGTGGGCATGTATGTGACAGCAGCTCTGGGGGGGAGCACCTGTTTAGAGAGAGTTTACTTGTGGGGCATCAGACCTGCCTGTCAGTCTCAGATGACTGAATAAGGTAAGGTAACGCTTGGACTTCCCTCTCTCATCTGAGACCTGCGGATAATGCCCCGAAAGGGGATGAGAGTCCCAGTAAGAACTTAGTGACATCTGGCCAGGGAGCAGGGTTTCGGGCGGTGGTCTTGGTGGTGACAATTACTGTGAACAGACAGGATTAGGGCTGGCAGAGAGGACTTGCTTTTCAGGACAGTTTTCCTCTACCTGGAGTGGCCATACTCCACAGGCTTACAGCACACTCAGGAAGGAGAGAGATGGGGCAGGGCCTACTCTGCCGGCAGAGCCAAGGTTTGTTACTGGTTGAGGTGGCGTTTGCTGTTCCCTTCCTGGCCTCTGCCTTCTCTGACACATGCTCTGCTCAGCAGTGCTGTCACTTGGTTCTGGAGAAGTCACAGGGTGCAGCAGGCTTAGATGGTGGTGGCCATGGGGAACAGGGTGAGGCTCGCGATGGCAGACTGACTTAGAGCTACTCCTTTCCTTACAGGTTGGTTTTGACCCTCATCCCCCGATGCGGGCCACAGGCCTGCCCTCCAGTCTTGCCTCCATTCCTGGAGGGAAACCGTAAGCACTTGGCTATTCTTTTTTGCATGCTTCATGGGGTAGACAGGCAAAACACCCCCATCCATCCCCTGAGCACAGGGTCTTGCTGGATACAATGCCCTCTAGGAAGGTGTCTGTCCCTCCAGAGACACATAGGCGTGGTCATCACACCAGGAAGCCCCTCCACCAGGGGAACTTAGAGACTCTGAGGCCCAAGTTGATGGCTGTGGCAGGGTCAGAATGCTTGTAAGCAGAGTACAGGGAGCGGCGTGGGCCCTGGGGACTCCTTCGGGTTCTACCCGCTGTAAAGGTTCCAGCCCCTACCCTGCCTCCAGTTCCCCTGCTCTGTTATGGAACACAGTGTTACCCTGCTTTTTGCCTACATGGGTTATTGGGAAACTAAAGGTTGAACCGTGTGTACCACATAGAAACCTGCCCTTATTGGAATAGACCTCATGCCACCATGGCCACAGAGAAGGGCACTCACAGTAACGTGGGCAAACCAAGCTAAGTCCCTGTGGCTCAGATACCCTCGTTGTTTTTGCCTTTAGAAGGACAGGAAGGTGCTCCATCCCTAGTATCACTGACCAGAGGCAGGTTGAGGCATTTAGTTGGGTCCTTTCCCAGGCGGGCACGTCTGGCGACTTCACAGTCTCAAGGGGAGCACTCCCTAACATCCAGGTAGTGCCTAAGCTGATTTGGAGCAAGGACGTATGGTTGAAATAAGTGGTTCCAAGCCGATGGAGCCATCCCAGTACCAAGGGGCTCCTGGACTTGAGGGATTTGCGGGAGAGGGGCTTGGAGTCAGGGCAGTAAGTCACAGTGTGTATGCATTGACTTGGAGGGGCCTGTGGGACACGTTAGGGATGGACGGCAGGAGTGACCCACCTCCTCCTTGCAGGGCGTACTCCTTCCATGTGAGTGCCGACGGGCAGATGCAACCTGTGCCCTTCCCCCATGATGCGCTAGCAGGCCCCGGCATTCCCAGGCATGCCCGGCAGATCAACACACTCAGCCATGGGGAGGTGGTATGTGCCGTGACCATCAGCAACCCCACGAGGCACGTCTACACAGGCGGCAAGGGCTGTGTGAAGATATGGGACATCAGCCAGCCGGGCAGCAAGAGTCCCATCTCCCAGCTGGACTGCCTGGTGAGAAGCAAGGGCCACGGGCTTCTTCTGTAGCTTGTAGGAGGCAGAGGAAGAGGACAGACACAGGTGGGGAGTGGGGGGTGGGGCAGAGACACTGGGCCCGTGGCCAGGCTCAGCTCTGCACAGCTTTAGGTAAGCGAACTAACCTCTCTGGCCCTAGTTGGGGCATCTGCAAATAGAGATGACTCTTAGGGTCAAGGTTCTAGAGAAAGGCATGAGAAATTGAATAGGCGTAGAGTTGAGGGTGGAGTAGTCTGGCAGGAGCTGGAACACTTTATTAGGATGATAAATTACCGAATGTGGCTTTTTTGGTCCACGGCAAAGCAAGAGGGTAGCACTTAACTCTGTTCTTCTCCTTTCAGAACAGGGACAACTACATCCGCTCATGCAAGCTTCTCCCTGATGGGCGCACGCTCATTGTGGGTGGTGAGGCCAGCACACTCACCATCTGGGACCTGGCCTCGCCCACGCCCCGCATCAAGGCTGAGCTGACGTCCTCGGCTCCAGCCTGTTACGCCCTGGCCATCAGTCCTGATGCCAAAGTCTGTTTCTCCTGCTGCAGTGATGGGAACATTGCAGTTTGGGATCTGCACAACCAGACCCTGGTCAGGTGAGGTTGGCAAGGGAGAAGCTATGGTGTTTATGCTCACCCAGCCCATGATGTTGGTCCTTTCGGAGAAGTGCAGGCTGGTCAGGTGCAGAGGCAAAGGGCAGCTCATGGAGGACCCCTTAAGCCTAGGATCTTGGGGGAAGGCAGAGCTTTGAACAGTTCTGGGGAAGCAGTTTGAGGAGTGAAGATAGCAGAGGGTGGGGAAATGCAGCATTGCTTCATGGTGAGATGTGAGTGGAGCAGAGTGGCTGGGCTTTGTGTGTCCTGCCTCTGAGAGGTCCTGTGCAGCTTGATTGGGTTCTGCGTGGCCTGAGTGGTGTGGTGTCTTCCTCTGAGTCACACCGCTTATGCGATGGTGGACAGCAGTGCATGCCCAGAGTCTCTCCCCAGTGTTTACCCTTGGGCATGTTTTGGGCCATAGCCTCATAGACTAAGTTAGGGACAATACAGACTGGGTTGAGGAGTGTGTCTTAACAGCAGGTCCTAAACATGATAGAAAATCCTTTAGTGTCTTCCTCCCCATTACCTTCCTGAGAGCAAAGTGGGATCCCGCCTAGACACATATGGAATCAGAGGTCTGTTCTCAGGGAAACTGTCCTTGGTAGCTCCCTTGAATGGAGTAGGAGGGGCCTGGTCTGGCTCTGCTTCCTGTTAGTGTAAGGTTTGAGGCATGTAATCTAGCCTTTTGGACCTCCAGTTTCCCTCTGGCTTGGCTGCAGAGCTGGCCCAGTCCTTGGGATGATTGTCAGGGATTCCCTAGGGCTCACCCCTCTTCCTTGCTTGGCCTTCACAGGCAGTTCCAGGGCCACACGGATGGGGCCAGCTGTATAGACATCTCTCATGATGGCACTAAACTGTGGACCGGGGGCCTGGACAACACTGTGCGCTCCTGGGACCTGCGTGAAGGGCGGCAGCTACAGCAACACGACTTCACCTCCCAGGTGTGTGGCCCAAACACTGCGCTTGCTTCTCTCTCGGACAGAGTGACCACACGGGGTCATGGTTGACTGCCAAGGGACCAGCCTGAGCCATCTGGGCGGGTAGTGGTGTAGAGTAGGCATGGCCTCAGAGATGGACACTCAGCTCATCCAAAGCCCATAGCTTATTGCTCCCTCCCAGCTCTGGTGTGGGCACCGGACTCAGGCCTCCTGCAAACCTCGCCCCTGGGCCTTGATATTTCTTGTTTGTTAGATTTGCTTCACTATTTTAACAGTACCTTAACGTGGAGTATAGTCATTGCCAATTTCTTAAGGAGTGAGCTGAGCACAGTGTCTGGGAATTGCAGCCCTTCCTGCTCTACCCTCCAGAGCCAGCTTCCTCAATGGGATACAGATGACATCTCTGGGGTAGCATGGAGGGGCAGCAGACTGCTGGTTATTGGATTTGGTTTGTAAGTGGAGAGGGTGGAGTGAGGAGCTAACCCTGCTTAGGGGGCTGCTCCAGTCCTGTGGGCAGAGGGGCACTGAACTGTCTGTCCTTGCAGATCTTCTCCCTGGGTTACTGCCCCACTGGGGAGTGGCTCGCCGTGGGCATGGAGAGCAGCAACGTAGAGGTTCTGCACCACACCAAGCCGGACAAGTACCAACTGCATCTGCACGAGAGCTGCGTGCTGTCCCTCAAGTTTGCCTACTGTGGTAAGCCCTGAGAGCCAGCCAGCATGGGGAGCCCAGTCCAGTAGAAGGTGTGGGAAGAGGGGACCTACAGTCTTAAGTCCTCTGCTCCTTTAATGTCCTGGAGCCGAAAAGTACCTTTCTTGTCCCCATCCTTGTCTCTTGGATATAGATGTCACTCTCAGGACAGTAGGCCAAAGGCTCTAGGCCAAAGGCTCTCCTTGTTGACCTGGATCTTCTCTGAAGGTTATGGCCACAGGTTTCTATTCGGACACATGGTGCAAACTCTTAGCCTCAGAGAAACTGGCTTGGAAGAGCCCGTGGCTTTGGGGGATGTTTGGAGCCACAGTTAAGAGCCCCCTGGGAGGAAAGTCCTCTCTGACTATTGGGTTTTGGCTGCTTCTGGTGCTCTCTCCACCTTCCACTCACAGACTGGGAAGGACTAGCTGACTTTAGTGGCCTTGCCAGGGATCTTTTCAGAGACGTGCTCAACACAGTTAACTGAATTTTGTTTCCTGGGCAAGGTGTCCTTTATGTGCTGTGCTTGTAACTGCTCTTCAGGAGTGGGGAACAGCAAGCATTAACCCTGGTTAAGCATGTCTGGTGTGGAAACACCATGAGGGGCAGACACAGCTGGGCTGGCTCCTGCTGCACAGGCCACAGTCTGAGGGCTTCTTTGCTTCGACTTTCAGGCAAGTGGTTTGTGAGCACTGGGAAAGACAACCTTCTCAATGCCTGGAGGACGCCTTACGGAGCCAGCATCTTCCAGGTACACTCCTGATCTTCCTCCTAAGTCAGTATGTGCCCACAGCGATGGGGCTGAGGGGTAGCAGGAGGCAGTTCAGGAGGACTCTGGAGCTAGGAGCAGATCTGCTACCCCCATACCCCACCTAGCCCTTACTAGATGGAGGACCCCAGAGGGAAGGGTGTGGGGACTAGAGAAAGACACATTCTCTGTTGCTTTTGTGATCTCTGAGGGTAAGAGCATTTAAGAAGGGACTCACTTATGTGGCAATGTGGTGAGTAAAACAGTGAGCTTGGCTGGCTCTGGGCAGCTGGACCATGGAGTAGCCATTTCATCCAGTGAAACCCATTCGGGTTAGGATGCCAACCCGAGCCATCAGTGTGACAAGGTGCTAAACTGGACACGCAGTTTTACAGATTTAAAGATCTAGAGGCCCTCCATCTCACGGACACACACAACCCTCCACAGTGCAACTCACAATCACTTTTTTTTTCCTTACAATCACTCTTGCTCTAACACACACACACACACACACACAGACACACACAAGCCCGTTTCAGCTTCTTGCTTCAATGTCTGGTCCCATGTGCCCCACGTGTCCCTTGGAACTGTCTCTTGCTGCTGCTGCAGCTCTGAGATGCTCCTTTCCATCAGTAGACTTAGCAGAGATGCTTATGCTAAGTGTCCTTTTTCCCCCCTTAAACCTGGGGAAGATCAGATGACAGCCAGCTCAGGAGCTGTTCCACATGAAGAAGCGGGTGGGAGGGACTCCAAGCCCTAGAGGAAGTGGCCTCTTTCTACCAGTACCTGCTCCAACCTGAGCTACAGAGTAGGTGATTTCGTTCAGGGCCCCTGGAGTGCCAGGGAGTGACTTCCTGTTTTCTCCCCACACTAAATGTCTTCCTGCTTCTCCTTGTCTTCCCCCTCCAGTCTAAAGAATCCTCGTCCGTCTTGAGCTGTGATATTTCAGCGGATGACAAATATATTGTAACGGGCTCTGGTGACAAGAAGGCCACAGTTTACGAGGTCATCTACTGAACAAGGACTCTAAGAGGCCTGTCAAACTCTGGGAGACACCCACGCGGCCCTGACAGGGAGATGCTGGCCAGGCCCCGAGGATGGCAGAAGAGTGAGGGACAGCATTGTGGGGCTGCCCTCCGGAAGGTGGAGAGGACGCACGCCCCTTTGTGGATTGCTGTGTCTGACAGACTTGAAGGACTTTCTCCTCTCCCCCTCACCAGTGCTGGCAGATGCTTCAATTAGATTTCTCTGGAGGCTTCTGCTTTCGTTTCCCACACAGACACCCTCATGAGTCTCTGTCTCTTCCTCCCCTGTCTGATCTGTCCCCTCCCTACTCCGGGTTGGGGGCATGCTGGAGTAGACATTGTTGTTTCTGGGGAGGGGCGCCTCGTTCTGATTGTGCAGTGCACAAGGTTTGTGAACAATGTAAATAAGAGACTGTGGTTGCTGACTGGCCAGTGAGGGAGGAGGCCCCTTCCCACCAGTGCTCGCCGTGTATTTTGCCTGCTGTATTTGTAACCCACTCGCGGTGGTGGCTTTTCTTTCTTTCTTTTCTTAAGATTTTTTTTAAACAGATGTTCTGTGGGGAAAGTAGGCAGAGATAGAGAGTCGGGGAGTGGAATGAGAAGCTTCCTGGGGATGGGCAAACCAGCCTGGCCCACTGGGACTGAAGTATATCTCCACACGGGTTTTAGCACCATCTTCAGATGGAATGATAGGCAGATGGACAGACAAGCTGATGGACAGACAGTACTGGGATGGGCCAGCTTGGGCTATTATCCACAGGAACAGCGAGGATTTCCTGTGGGTTTCTCTGCTCCATCTTCTCTTGCCTTGCCCTCACACCTCCTGACCTCCATCTCTTTCTGCCCCCCTCCCCCCGCTCGCCTCTCCCACTGGACCCCATCTTTCTCTTTGGTGCACACTCAATCATTGTGATGAGGAATGGAAGTTCAAGGGAACTCCCTCTCTGACTCTCCTCCGCCAGCCTAGAAAGGATTCCATATGGGGGTGGGAGGGAGACAAGCGACTCAGCTCAGGGAGCTACCAGAGAAAAACAGCAACTGGTGTGGGTGCTTTTTTTTTTAATTTGAATAAAAATAATTAGAAGTGATATCCTTTGATAAGATGCCGTCTCCCCTTTCCTGCTCTCAGCCCTTTCTGCTCCCTGAAGCCGGGGATATGGTGACCCCCAGGGTCGTAAGTCTAAGAAGATGGGCGGGGGAGCGGGCTGGGGGCTGGGGCAGACGGAATGTCATCTGCAGATATCACCCCTAGGGTACCAATGTTTGTGGTATTAGGTTTGCTTTGTTTTGTTTTGGTCTTTTGTTGTTTTATTAAAGAAAAGCTAAAGACCGTGTGAGCCCTGCTGGTGGGCTTTCCATGGATGTAGCATATGGAAGAGAGTTTTTATATTGCATTTTTATGGATTATTTTATAATGTGGGACTCAGTCTGGGAAGAAAGATGAGGGTGTCTAAAACCTGCCCATCTCCAGTGCTCCAACTGAGCGGCTGCCCCGAACAGGATGTATGTTGGGACATGGAAAGACCGTGGCACCCCGCACCTTCCTGAGAGGCATGTCGACATGCCTGTCTGGAGTCTGTCCATCTGTCTCTGGGTTTCAGATGATCACTGGCCACCACTTGTTAAGGCTCTAGCCAGAAGGGAGGGTTAGGGTGGAAGAGAGTTATTCCTGAAGAAAAAAGAAAAATTGAAACATCATTGTAATGAAGCTTTTTATATTTTTAAAAGTTACTATTTAAAAAGGTTGGTTTGATTGTTGTGTTTTAATTACCTTTTTCCTTCCAGTGTCTCAGTCATGCCTGGGAAGGTGGGGGTCTATGGTTGGTTCAGTTTCAGTCTGGAAACTGGGAAGCATCTCATCACGCAGCCCCTATACCCACTCGAAGCTGTGCCTCCCTGCCACCCCATCAAAAGTCTGTACAGGGCTTTCTATAATCCAGGGCCCACCTACACCACTGCCTGGTCTACGCCTCAGGCAGGAGTGAACTGGGAACCCGTGGATGAGATGAGTCTCACGGGGCAGAGGCCAGGGAGCAGCACCATGCTCATACATGGCTGTCCACGGAAGCTAATTGGGCAAAGGCTAAGAAATTTCAAGTGAATATCATGTAATGAGCATAAGTAGGCGTCATGATCTTCGGGACCCCGGAAGTCGGCATTTTTTTGTAAGCTTCATTGATGTAGATGTGACAGAAAATGTTCAGTCTCTGGATCACAAAAAGTGTGCTTTTAAATGTTGAGCAAGGCAGTCAGGGCAAGGCCAGGTGAATGATCCCAAGAAGGCTGGAAAAGCAGAAGAGACTGAAAATTAATTCCCTGGCCTTCATATAATTCCCCATCACTGAAATAAGCCTCTCAGAGGACCCAAGATTTTAATGGTTCTCAACTTGTTACTGTGTCAAGGTCACTGTCAGTCACACCGACTGCATGCTGTTGCTTCGTGCAAGGAGTGTGTCTCTAAACAAGGGAGGGTCTCAGAATGAGGCAATCTATGCCTAGATGGATCTCCTGTCCAACTGGATCATTTTTGCTTGATTAGACTGGCTGCAAGGAGGAACCCAACCTCAGGCTTTAGGCTCTCACAGCTCCATCCTGACTAGGATCCCCTCTAGACCACCCTTTTCTCCACCCAGGATATAGTGAGCCAATGGCAGCTTTGAGCTGGTTGGAATGGGTACTTGTGGGTGGGGGAGGGGACAGAAGCCCCACTTAGTGAAAGGTGTCTTTCAAGGACAGAAGGCACTATTCATTCCATTAGTTCCTCACAGCTCAAATACCTGGCTCTGTCTGGTCAAGGCTCCAGAGAGAAGGCAGACTCGGTCCCTGCCTGGTAGTCCTGCAGGAGCCATAGTTCTTTGCCACCCACCAGCCTCGCATAAGTTCATGGAGCCTGTCCCACTTGAGTGCGCACCAGGTTCCTCAGGTCTTTCCCACTCGCCAGTGGCCTTCCTCACCCTTTGCTTGGGAAACCAGTGTGCTCATGGTTTCCTGAATGTTCCTTCTAATGCACATGACGTAAATCATGTGTCACCTTCAACCTCTGTCTCTGGAGGGTGGCAAGAGGCCTTGATACCAGTTTCCTAGGTTCTTAAAGGAGTCACTCCCTATTATTTGCTTGGATGGGAGGTGGAGGTGGGGAACCAAGAACAACAAAGACCTGGCTCTGGGTATTCAGCCTTTGCAGCATTTCCTACACCTTGTTGCCTATGGGTCTCTGCAGCTAAGTCTAGCTGCCCAGTTCAGACCTCAAATGAGCAGCATCCAGCAGGTCAGACTAGCTTTTCAAGTTCAGAGCTCTGGTAGTGCTAAAAAAGAAGGCCTTGGAGCCCTTCCTCTATTGTTCAAAGCAAGACCTCTTTTTAGAAGGGAAGACAGCCTGAGTCTTTATCCTCATCAGGGTATGTGCAAGTGCCTGGGTCTTCTGTGTTGGTATCTGACTAGACCACTCCTCCCAGCCTCTCAGCACAGCCCCTCCCCCCAGCCATTTTTGCTCCTCAGATACTCCCATCTCCAGATGATTGTTTACAAGGGTTCAAAGTATGAGTGTTCAGAGACCTGGATGTCAGGGCTAAGGGGTCGCTTCACAAGGTTGTTAGGTGTTACAAAATAGCCACCGACCCAAAATGATGGGAATATAGAATAGGGGATTGGGAGAAGTTTTTCTTTTGGTACCAACAATATAAAATATTCTATACCAAACAAAGCCCAGGAAGAGGTTCAGATATGGCGGGGATATGCCTTTAATCACATACTTAGAATAGAGTGGCAAGTGGATCTCTGAGTTCAAGGCCAGCCTGGTCTACTGAGTGAGCATAGTCTATACTCATGAAGCATTTAAAAACTATTACATCAGCTGACATAGTGTCTCATTCCTGGAATCCCAGTACCTAGGAGGCCGAAGCAAGATGATGGCTGTCAATTTGAAGCTAGCCTGGGCTATCTAGTAGGTCAGCCTGGACTACAAAGTAAGACCTTGCCTCACTCTCTTACCCCACTGTGTCCCCAGCCACCAACTCTGAAAAATTACAAAATGACCTTTGGTGTGTGAAGGGTTATCTATATTGAGACCTTTGATTTTTAAAAAAAAAAACAAAAACACCCAAGCCCAACCTATCGCCGGTCATCCTCTCAGGAAGGTTGGAGGACCAACAGCTTGTTTGGAAAACTAATGTAGGGAGTAAGGCTACCTGGGCCTTCTCTGTTGCCACTGATGGAAAGATTCCTTATGGAGGGCAGATGGCACAGAGCAGTCATGGAGCTATTCTAGAATTCACTGGTTCATCTTGTTCATCCATCCATCAACCACCCATCCATTACCTAACCCACATCCATTTACTCTTCACCCATCTATCTAGCACCAATTTGTCCCATCTACCCACCTATCCACCTATCTATCCATCTATCCATCCATCCACCCATCTACCCATCCCATCCATCCATCCATCCATCCATCCATCCATCTACCCATCCACCCATCCATCTACCCATCCATCCATCCACCCATCTACCCATCCATCCATCCATCTACCCATCCATCCATCCATCCATCCATCCACCCATCCATCCATCCATCTATCCATCCATCCATCCATCCTCCATCCATCCATCCATCCATCTACCCATCCATCCATCCATCCATCCATCCATCCATCCATCCATCCATCCAATGGGTGCTTATGTGATAGAATCTTACATGTTGCCAGGCCTGATTCTAGTTGCTAAGAGGTAAGGATCAGTAAGACAATCCTTTCATGGAGCTCTCAGTCTTTGAGAGAGACAGTGACAGAAACCATGCTCTGAAATGTCATGGTAAGAGGCTTTAGCCTGGGCAAGAGACTCAGAGAAAAAGGACTCCCAGGAGGAACAAGAGCTGAGCATACCTGAAGGACGTAGGTGACATGACAAAGGGAGGTGGGGAGGAACGTTCCAGAGAGAAGGAACAGCGTATTTTAAGGTACCCAACCCAATATAGTTCTTATGCCACCTTCCTTCTGGCCCCAGCCCAGCTTCTCAAGCTCCAGTTCTTGGTGCCTCTTCCCTGTCACTGTTCCCCAGTTTAGAAGTCACACTAAGGGTGTAGGATGAGCAGACTGGTGGAGACTCCTGGACCAAGAAGCTCCCACCTTAGCCAAAGGATGCAGGTGACTAGGAAAATATGGAGTAGGGGTACAGCTCAGGAGCAGAAGGGTCAACACCCATGCTGGACTCTAGACATCTGGGCTCCCCATGTGACTGCCATGAAAAGATGCCGAGCTGGACATTGCCAGGCCCTAATTTGGATAGCATACCTATTCCTAGCCACTGCCCTCATGGTTGCCATTCCCCTGCTTTCTTTAACGTAACACTCAGGAATCCACCATTCCTGCTGCCTGATCCTGACTCTAGACAGTGAACTCCGAGAACAAGGACTTTGTCTTGTATCTACACACACATCCTAGCACTTAGGAAGTGTTAGTTGATTTAATTAGTGTGTGAGCAAGGCAATGCTAATATTCCATAGTGTCTAATGTGGTTTGGTCAGAGCTTCACAAGTAGCTCTTTTGCGTGTCTTTGACTCTTCCACAAGATCCTTGCTTATATCTCACTAAACCCATTAATGAAGAAACTTTAGGAATATGTCCCCTTTGTCCATCATTATATAGATGTAGAGTTTCTATGACACGGATGTTGATTGTGTAGTTGGCTGGCTGGACACATGGACAGACAGACAGATGGATAAATGTACGGGCAGGTGGATGGATGTGCTGATGGGTGTGAGGATGGAAAGATATATAAGCCAGTAGACAGATGATACGTGGAAGGAGAATGGATGGATGTGTGAACGGAGGATGGGTAGCTATGGATGGGTGTATGGACAGAAAGATGAGTAAGTATGGATGAATGTGTGGATAGAGGGATGGGTAGTATGAATAGATGTATAGATGGGTACATGGTTGGCTAGATCATAAATGGATGGACAAATTGATGAGGAATTTGGATACATGGATATATAGTAGATTGCCTCATGGCAGCATGCTCAGAGTCTCATAACTGATCCCTTGGTGGGAAGAGATGAGAAATTTTGGGGTGACAAGTAAGGGAAGGAAGCCCAGAGAAGTCCCTTTGGTGAGCTCAGACTCCAATGTTAGACCCTCCACTCTGCGCTCTCCCTGGCTCAGTGTCTCCTGTGACGACAGTAAGAGAGGAAGACCCACTGAATGTGATACCATCCCAAAGGCTGTAGTCCCAGGTGGAATAAAAGAGGGAAAAGGAAAAGGCCACACAGCATAGGCCGTCTCTGATTCCCAGCAGAGCACTCTCTATTCTCTCTACCATAGCATTCTCATCCACAGCCCAGGAATGGCAGCTGGCACTTCTCAAAACTGAGAATTCTAAGACAGTGAGCCCAAATAAACCTTTCCTCGGCTAGGTTGGCTCAGGCATTATGTCACAGTTATGGAAGGGCTGGCACACTCTTCCAGGATATACAGTGTTTCCCTATACGGTTCTCTGTCGTAAGTCTATTGACTATGTTCTTGGAGTTGAAAACAGCAACACTCAAATGTTGCTCCAATTCCCACCACAGCACTGAAAATGGAAAGGATTTGCGTACGCTGGACCAGCCGCTGAGGAGATGACTCACGGGGATAAAGTGCTTTCATAACAAGCACGAGTACATGAGTTTGAATCCCCAGCTGTGCTGCACAGTTTTATGTCAACTTGACATGAGCTAAAGTCATCTGAGAGGAGGGAACATCAATTAAGAAAATGCCTCCATAAGATTGAGTCGTAGGCATTTTCTTCTGCCCATAAAGCATTTTCTAAGGGACCAATGAGGGAGGGCACAGACCATTGTGGGTGGTGCCCTCCCTAGGCTGGTGGTCCTGATTCTATAAGGAAGCAAGCTGAGCAGACCAAGAGGAGCAAGCCAGTAAGCAACCTTCCAGTCTCCTCAGCAGCTTCCAAGTTCTGGTTCTCCCTCTGAGTTCCTGACCTGACTTCGATGATGAATCAAATAAGCGCAATACATCCTTTCCTCCCCAACTTGCTTTTTCTTTGTTACAGTGTTTTATCACAAAGATAGACACCCTTACTAATTCAGCAGCACACGTGTAAAAAGTTTGACATGGGGAGGGTGAGCATCTGACCCCTACCCTCAGGATCTGAGATAGGTAGATCCTGGGAGGCTTGCTGGCTAACCAGTCTAACATGAGCTTCAGGTTCAAAGAGAGGCCATGCCTCAAAGAGTGAGGTAGAGAAGCAGTTAAGAAAGATACCCAGATGCTAATCTCTCTTTTCTACATGTGCCACGAGGGGCCTCACCCCCATATATACATGGAACATACATGTAAAAAGGGGAAATTAAATGTTGGACTAAATGTATTTTACTAGCATATCAGATACAAAGACAGCCCTTAAATAAATAAAAACTCAGAAAGCAGAAGGAGCCATCCCCAAGCTTAGACTAGCACACCCAAAATGACATAAGGCAATTGACAACCATTTTGTCATGACCTAATCATGAGAAATGGAGGTTTTTACAAGCCTTAAGAGGAACTGGTAGACCACATGGAGAAGAGTGGACAAGGATAAAAAGGGTTTGAATGACAGACATAATTGATTAAGGGTTATGACACAGCACAACCAACCTTTGGAAAACACACAAGGTTTGGAAAACACCAGATGACTCAGGCTTACCAATGAAATGAAGCAGATAAAGGAGCTTACAAAAGTCAACACCAATTCATGACTTTAAACTTTAATATCTAGAGTTATAGATGGTTGGCAGCCATCATGGGGGCGGTGGGTGTCGGAATCAAACCCTGGTCCTCTGAAAGAGCAGACAATGCCCTTAACAGCTGAGCCATCTCTGCCAGTTCCATGACTTTTCTGAACGTATCAAAGCAGAAAGCACGGTGTGTGGCTATACTAAGCCTACAGCCAAGTATTGAAGTATGATAAAGTTTTAGAAGTATTATTTTAGCAAGAATAAAACCAAGAATATTCTTTTTATGATTTAAAATTTTTATTAGCATATACCCATCGTGCAAAGTAATGGGTTTCATTGTCAGTTGTCTATGCTTTTATGATATTTACCCCTCAAATTAACCAACAGAATAAGGCAAAATGAAGCGATAAACACAGATACAATGAGTGAAATGAAACAAGGCTGTAATTATTTGCAGACGCCTTGTCTGCATAGAGAGAGAATATACAACAATTAAAGCAAATAAGAGAGTCAAGTGACAGGATCCAAGATCAATATTCATTAATCAGTAGCACTCGTATTCATAAGCAGAAACCAATGGGAAACCCAATATAAAGAAAAATGCACTTAAAACAACAATAAAAGCAACCCATGGATTTATCTGCATATTTATGGAGGAAAAAACCCACATCATCCTATCAAAGATTTTAAAAATACTACAGATCACAAGCTAAACTGGTGGGTGATTTTAAAACATTCAGTTTCATTTGAAAGGATGCCTTTCTGAGTGGCCTCTAAGTGCAGTATTATGTAAACCTTGAGCATGTTGTTCTCTGTGTAACCTGACACTAGCATGTTTATGAAGAGTAAGGAGCCAATATATCACACATGACTTTGAAGACAAACAGGGAATGGACAGAAGATTGCCAGATAATAAGACATGATAAAGTAATGGGAAAGTGTGTCACTGGTACGGTGTAAGCAGACCAACAGAACACACTCTTACGAAATCCATAAATGGAGCCTACGTAGGTGAAAGTGAATCCAAAACACAGATGGCAGTGGCTTCAGTGGAGAAAAGCATTATTTGGCAAATATTTCTTGGAGAGTGGTTACCTTTCCCCATACCCACAGTGCAAAGGTCAAACCTAGGACTTTGCATGTAGTTAGGCCACCACGCTGCCTTGCCAGCCAATAAGCCACATTTAGACTGCCAAAATGGCTACCTCACAGAACACACAAACTTTAATCCAAGGGCCTGGGGGCGGTGGTTAACAGCTTTTTTAGCTTTAGATAGAATATCTGATAATGTGTTAGCCAGCCTTTGCATATGTGTGACAAACAAGCAAACCAAACCCACCAGCAACAAGAAAACAAAAACAAATAAACAACAACAAACCCTAACAACTTCAGGAGGAAGATTTCTCTTCACTCACAGTTTCAGGAGAGTCAGCTGAAGCTCTTGGATCTGCTGACACTGGCCTGAAGAGAAACAAAGCATGTAGGCAGCAGGAACCTGTGGCAGAGGCTACTTGCCTCATAAGGGACAGGAGGCAGTTGCTTGCGTAACAAGAAGGGGGAAGGGTAAGTGACCTACTTCTTCGGTTAGGAGCCAGCTCCCACAGTTCCTCCACCTCTCCACAGTCTATTCAGAGCTTGAGTTCATCAGTAAATTAAACCATTCATGAAGGCCAAGCTGGCAGCCACTTTCCATGGCTGGAAGCCAAGACCCCATGTATGACTCTGTGGTCTTGTAATCACCTCATAACCCTGAGGAGAGAAAGGACCATTGAACAGAACCTAGGAAACAAAGCTACCACAAAGCTATAATGAGAGATAGATTAGATAGATGGATGGATAGGTGGATAGATAGGTAGGTAGGTAGATAGATAGATAGATAGATAGATAGATAGATAGATAGATAGATAGATAGATAAATTGATGGATAAATTTGATGCTAAAACTCAAAGTGCCTTTACAACAAGAAATGCCCTACAAGAAATAAGAAAACAATAATAAAATATAGGAATGCAATACTTACCGTCAGCAAAACAAGACCATCTAGATTGTATAATAAATTCAGATTTTTCCGAATCAGTACATGAATGCAAAAAGCTAGAGGAGTAGGTAGAAGACTGGTGGGGACCCAAGGGGAAGGGAGCCGGATAGACTGGTAAAGGTTCAGACAGTCTTCATCTTGCTAGTTCTGAGGGAAATGCAAACAACTAATCACAGAGAGAACAGTCTACTCCCATCGGATTGGCAAGCATGTGGGTTTGACAGAAAACTTCCAGAAGGATGGGCTACATCGGTCTTGTCAAATATTCTGGGAGAGTGTATACTGGTTCAGACACTCTGCAGAGCAAAGTGGCAATCTGCAAGTGGGAGAAGCGTCACCTCTCAAAGACCTGGCAACTCCATGCCTAAGAATGGACTCTGGAGGAACTCTTTTGCAAGTCTACAAAGAAATGTGGGAGGGACCTGGGCTGCCTCCTCATTTGGACAAAAATAACTCAAACATTCTGATCTTAGCGAGGAAAGAATTTGTTTAAACCTATGCTAGTTCTAATATGATAAGGTCATTTACAGGTATTAAAATGTATGAGCAAGAACTTTATATATTAACCAGGGTAGGTTTCAGAAACACAATGCTGTTTGAAAAGAGCGAGTCTCGGAGACATCCCTCTGTTTATGTAAGCCACAAAACCACGTAAAATAACTGTTTGAGCACAGACATTAAGTGGACATTTAAATAGGTGATAAATAGTTAAATGATAGATGATAAGAAGAAGATGCACGGGGCTGGGGATTTAGCTCAGTGGTAGAGCGCTTACCTAGGAAGCGCAAGGCCCTGGGTTCGGTCCCCAGCTCCAAAAAAAAAGAACCAAAAAAAAAAAAAAAAAAAAGAAGAAGAAGATGCACAATAGATTATAGATAGATACAGATGATGTAGACACAGACATATAATGACCTGAGTTGAGAGGATGCCCCAGCATAAAAGAAGAGGGAAAGAAAAGAAACGAGATTAGGCGGTTCACACCCATCTATCATATTTTTAAAATGTAAGTCTGGAATTGTGGCTCAGTGGTAGAGTACTTATCTAGAATTTCACATATGAGGCCTTGAGTTTGAGTTTGATCCCTAACACTGGAGAGAGAGAGAGGGAGAGGGAGAGGAGGAGAGGGAGGGGAAGGGGAGAGAGGGAGAGCTTAAGAAAACATTAAAATGTAATTTAGAAATTCGTGGGCTGGAGAGATGGCTCAGGGGTTAAGAGCACTGACTGCTCTTCCTAAAGGTCCTGAGTTCAATTCCCAGCAACCACATGGTGGCTCACAGTCATTTGTAATGGGATCCGATGCCCTCTCACATAAAATAAATAAAATCTTTAAAACAAAAAAAAGAAATTCGTGTCATTGATCTGGTATGGTTTCCTTTTCCTATACTTAAATACTCTACAGTTAAACATTTAAGAGAAAGGGAGAGCCGGGAAGATCAAAACTCCATGAGGAGTTGCCTCTACGATGGCAGGGTCTCTGATGGCATGGCACCCCAGGGACAAAGAGCAAAGCTCCTGTAGCTCCCTGGGCCACCTGGGCCACACTTGATCTCTCCAGTCTCCAGCCCTGCAGCTTACCATCTACCAACACATTCTGAGAGCCTGTGTGAGCCGTCCCTGGCTGTCTCGTTATGCTAATGATTTTATTAGCAGGCCGGAGCAGCTGTCTCATGCAGAAACGATGTGGTTAAGGCTTGTTTAGCTTTTTTTATTGTGAACAACAAGCATCGAAAGTTGGGGGGTTGCGAAAGCTTCAGAGACTTGTGGTATTTCTAGCAGAAGTGGGTCACTGGGGACAGGCTTTGATATCCAGTGATATGTGACATCACCTCCGGTTCCTGTCTGAGCACTTCCTTTCTCACCTATTATAAAGACGTGAAGACTAGCTACCCAACTTTCCCACTTCCTAGCCACAAGTCACTCTTGCCCGCTGACACACCCACCACCACCATGATGGCCTGAAACTTTGTACCAGAACGATGTCCTCCAGCTTCTGTCAGGCACTCATCACAGAGATGAGACCAGTGATGGTTACAATAATAAAATCCATTTATAGCTCTCACACAGGCCTCATAATTCCCAATATTTCTTTATGTGATTCACAATCCAAATATAGGCTGTATCTTTTAAGATCTTTCCCTCTTTCACCAAACTATTTATCTTTAGAGTTTCACACAGTTTGAATTCTTCTGACTGCTAATCTGCAGTTGCACTCTTAGGTTCAGGCAGGGTTTGGGGAGTCCTTTGGGAGCACTTGGGTATGTCTCTCTGTACGTTGACCCTCACTGATGATTATTATGTAAATTCATTAGATAGATAGTATAACTGGAATCCTACACTCTGGTCTGATCTATCCTAACTTACTAAGTCCAGCTTACCACCCCAGAAATCCAAAAGTAATAGTGGATTAATCTGCAGTGACATCTGGGTTTGCATCACACACTTTAGCTCGTGTTCCTAGTGTCTGACAAAATAACTCCTACAGCAAAACAGTAGGGGGTGGTGGTGGGGTAGAGACAGAGACAGAGAGACAGAGAGACAGAGAAACCCATAACGATCCACAGGAGACTTTTGCATCTAGTGCAAACTCTGAGACTGTGCTCACATAATTCACCGTCTTCTCCTTGGCTGGACCAGCATTCTCCTGGGGCTTTTCTCACAGAACAGACTTAGAACTCCATGTTATACAAAGCCCAAGAGAGATTTCCAAACACCCTGGCTCCTTAAGTTAACTTGTATCACTGGCCGACATTTGGTACAGCTGTTCCGGCATATCTTCAAATGTCCTTGTCAAAAACAAATGGCTTGGTTCCAGAATCTCAGAGTTTAAACAAACAAAAGAAAAAAAACAAAGCAGAACAATAACAAAAACACTACAAAGTTCAGAGGCCCAGTGTACACTGCAGGAAACGATCGGGGGATCTTACTGTGGGCCCACATACTTATTTCTTGACTTCAGGAGAGGTGATAGAAAATCCCCAAGCTGAGATTAGGAAAGGTCCCCAAAATAAAATGAATCCCAGCAATTGTATGGGACCATTCAGTCTCCCCTCTTCATCACAGGCTGAGCCATTGCGATTGGCTTATGCCCCAAAGGCATTGTTTCTTCTAGCTGGATCATCGAGGTTTGTCCCTGCAATTTTAGGTCAGAAGCTCCAGTTCTGAGAGCCACAATAGCCTGGAATGCCATCCCAAATGTGCCAATCAAAGAAAAGAAAAGAATCTTTGATGGGTGGGATCCCATTAGGAAAAACAGACAGAGCTGGAGTAAACCCACACCGTCTTCAAGGGGCTGAAGGGGACGCTGAGATTTTACAGGAAAGGAAAATAGTGGGGGGTATTGGGGAGCTAGGGGTGGGGTTTGCGTAGCTGAAGGCAAAGGTGACTAGCCAGGCCAGTGATGTGACTGAGCGGTCATTGCGGTCATTCTGCGAGGGAAGCCATCTAGTTCCCTTGAGATGATTGCTCCTGCTCTGAGAGGCACCCTTAGTTTCCAATATGGGTAATTTTGCCACCTTTGGGAGTGATCTCATCAGGGGCCATGTGCCCTGCCATACTTGTTTGAGAGATATTGATCTATCTGGTCATTTTGGAAACGCAGGGTAATTGCAGAAGAGAGGGTCTTGGGAGGAGGAAAGCAGGTAAGGAGGCAAAAGAGAGCTGGTGGGAGGAAGAATGGAGTTAGGGAGGCCAGGAACCGAGTGTGCATGTGTAGGAGCTTCTATGAGTAAAAGGAAACACATCTCCCTTCAGCCATTTTGCAGCCGTGGAGTGGTTTGCGAGGAAGGCACATCATAAATGCTTGTACATTCCAGTTTTTTTAAATAGTAAGTTAATACCTTAGTGACAAAAGCAACGTAAGGACACAGAAGGGCAGCAATGGGGAGGCCAATGAGATGCTAGTAATACTAGAATCCTCAGAAGTTGGCCATTTGTTCTGGGGAGAGGGCTCAGTGGGTCAAACTTGCTCAATGTGGATCCTCAGAACTGGAATCAAGCCATGGGTCCTAGGGCAGCAGTGCTTGTTTATAATCCCCAGTGCTCCCAGTGATGTGGGAGGTGGAGGAAGGCCAGCTAGCCTAGTATACGAAACAATGAACAAGACCCCCTATTTTAAACAAGGTGGGCAGTGAGGGCCAATACTGACCTCCGCGTGTACACCCGTGACACATGGACTTGCGGCCACATTCACAAATGAGCACAAAGATGTCTATAAAAATTGATCTCTGAAGATTTTCCTTTGAAAATATCATTGTGGCAATATGGATTTAAATCACTTGGTGTGTTTCAGTCAAGAGGCACTATGCTTACCACTTATCAGATTGTCCCCACTGAAACCTAAGAGCTCACAAGGACTTCCCAGCATCACTGCTGGCCACTGAAGGGCCTGCTTTAAATATGGAGGCAGCCCTTCCCCACAAAGCTGAGTCCTTTCAATGAGAAGTAGAATTAGACACCATACCCTGCATGCCAGGGGTGCTGGATGCTAATAGGATAACCACTATTTGGAGGCCTTTCTGGAAGAGGGGGTGGTGGATTTTGTGCATGCATGTGTCTGTGTCTGTTTGCTTATGCATGTGTGTTTGTGTGTGATATGTATATGAGTGTGTGTATGTATGTGGTTTTGTGGGCATGTGTATGCATATGTGTGTTTATGTACACATGTGAGTTTGTGTGTGTTCATTTGTTTTGTGTGCATATGTGCATGAGTGTGTGTGTGTGTGTGTGTGTGTGTGTGTGTGTGTGCATACTTAAGCTTATATATTAATTTCCAAGGACTGCTACTATCTGACACTCAGAGAATTACAGGATCTTATTGGTCTCGATGACGCGTCCTGACTCTCCAAAGCAGATTGAAGTGTGGATGGTTCAACCCTGAGGGAAGGTGAAGGTCAAATCTGTCCTCTGCTGTATCCCTTTGCCCCTTGCCTCACTTCTCTGATACTCACCTGTGACTTTCTGAAGGACCTAGCTCTGGATTTGGTCACTGCTGTGTATGTGTGGCATCCAGCTGAGTGTCTGCCATGACGGATGCCTGGTCAGCAGTTACTGAAGGCCTGGAACACCAGGCTTTCAACGAACAGTTTCCTTTCCTTAAACAGAGAAGTAGAAAGAATAGAATCTGAAAACCAGCTCAGAACCTGAAGCCAAGCCTCTCCCCCTACCCAGTCATGCATTCATTCAATAACAGGCAAAGCAGACCTGCACTGGAGGCTAGGGGCACAGGAGCAGGACCACACCCTTCCAAAAGGCCTCTGCTGATGGGGAAAGCACAGCTCACCAATTACAAAGCATTACCATTAGTATGTAGTGGGCTTGAACAGTGTGCTGTAGGGCTCCTCAGGAGGGGCAGTGGGTAGATTTTAGAAGGAGCAGAAGGGGATGTATTCATGAAGTCTTCGCAGAGGAGATGATTTTTGAACTGGTTGGCTGAGAGAAGAACCAATTTAGGTGCACTGGTCTCTGAGCTGAGTGGTTTCTTCCTTAGATGGAGAACCCCCAGGAACTACTCTTTAGAGAACTCCTAGTATCCTCTAAAATGGGCAGAGCCCCCTGGAGTCAAACATTTGAGAGTCACAGGGATCAGTCAATTGTCCCTTAGCGATATGTTCTCTAGTCCAGTCCCCACCTTCTGACAATGGCCTGCTTATCTTTAAATTGCTTTTGAAAGCAAATGTCTATCTAAAGAGTAATTTGGTAAGGTGACTCTAGATGAAAGCCCAGCCTCTCAGGAGCTAGCAATGAACAATTTGCCAGAGTTAGCCCTGTCTGCAGCTCTTCCAGCTCCTTCTGCATGAATGGAGGTGAGGCAGTGTCTTAGAGGAGCGTTGGGCCTCAATACTCACACCCCAGCTTGCTCCAGGACCACTGTTCCTGATGGCTAATCATCAACGTGGAAGGTTCTAGAATCATCCAGGTGACAGGCCTTTGGGCGTGCCTGAAAGGTGTTATTTAGATAGAATTAACTGAGGTAGGAAGACCCATCTTAACTATGGGTAATACCATTCTATGTCAGACCAGGCAAAAAGGAGAAAGCCAGAACACCAGCCTTCAGCTCTGTCTGCTTCCTGACTAGCTCCAAATGCCTTAAACTCTATGATATCCTCAAACCCACCATGATGGATGGTACCTTACCTCCTTCCTTGCATTGCCTTTGCCTGGGTATTTTACCACAGCAATAGGGAAGAAGCTATTGTGCCTGCTGCGTGGGCTGGTGGCAATCAGGGCCTTGTGACCTTACGGGTGGATGGAATCCTGATCTGCTCTGATCTCTTTGTTGCAGATGAAGAACTGAGGACCAGGGAGCCCAGATAATGAACTAGAAGTTGCTTGGAAGCAGACACTGTCAAATCTTGGTGTCCCCGGTACCCAGTGCAATTGCAGAACCGAGGAACCAGTTGCTCAAGCTGGGCACCCAGAGCCAGGTGCCTGGATTTTGCATGGCAGCCCTCCCCACCCTCCCCAGCTCCACCACCCCGTTCAGCTTCCTCTTTCAGTTCTTGTTGGGGAATTCCAGGAACTGTGCCCTCCAGGGGAACAATGTTCTCCTCTCTGAGCCTCGTACTTTTTACCGTGCCTCCAGGTTTCTCAGTCTCTAGGTGCTCTGATCAGCCAAGTACCGGGGACAGAAGGCCATAGCTTCCCTCGCTCCACTCCTCAAGGGCTTCCATAGGTCACAGCCTGGGCCATCATCTGCCCCATCCACCTGCCTGGAAGCCAGAGGTGGAAGACACCATGGGGTTGGATGGGCATAGGAGTGGATGCATGAATAAAATGGGGGAGGGTAGCCAGCTCAGCATCTTCTGTCCTCCCACACTGTGGGCAGCACCTGTCTGCTCTCTCTTCTCTTGCTTCAGAATCTTTGCAGCCATGACATTTCCTAAGATCTACTTCACTTAGTCTTCAGAAGTTAACAGGACCCAGCCAGAAGCCAGTTGTGATACAAGCCCACAATGTCAGCATTCAGGGGGTGGAGGCAGAAGGATCAGGAGTTCAAGGTCATCCTGGGATACCTATGAGTACAAGGCAAACTTGAGTTACGTGAGAACCCATCTTTAAAATAACCCAAACAACAACAAAGAAAAAACATAGTAGTACCTAACACCTGCCTCCAAGCTGGGGTGAAGACAGCTAGTGGTCCTGTCCCCAGGTGGCCCTAATATTCCCTGACTGGGGTTCCCAGGACATTAGCACAAGGGCACAGGACCCCTCATAGAAAGCATCTACTGAGTTGGGAGTCAGGATAGCTTCATGGAGGAGGTGAGGTCTGAGCTGGACTTTGAAGGACAAATGGATGAAGAAAGAGACCCCCCTGGGGGGGCAAACTTTGGTTTGCATAGCTGAAGCATGTGCAAAGCCGGCCCCACGGACAACAAGGAGAGGGGCTCACTGAGAACCTGTGAGAAGTCAGGCATGTCCTCAGGGAGTCGAGGGCATGCTTGTCTGGGGTAAGATTTGAGGTTAGTTAGCCACCAGGGTGAGGAAGGGACAAGGAGTCCAGCAGTGGACAGCTGGCAGGGAGAATCAACCATGGTGAGTGTGGCTTAGGCCATGTGAGAATCATGAGCTTGAAAGAGTGACCTATAGCAACCAGGGCATGGGGCAAAGCTCTGTGGATACAGCGCTTGCTTAGCAAGCGCAGAAGCCCCGGTTTGGAGTCCCAGCATCCCACAGAACTAGGTGCTGTGACATCTGCCTATACTTCTCTTGGGAGGTGGAGGCAGGAGAATCATATATTTAAGGCCAGCCTGGGCTGCTTAACAAGGGAACAACAAGGGCTGCATGAGACCCTGTCTCTAAATAAATAAATGTAAACAAACAAACAAACAAACAAACACAAAGAAGTATTCTGAAACAAGCCAGGGATGAAGAGCCTCATCCCCCCCCCCCCTTACCTGCTATGTCACACCATCATTGGTGCCATGGAGCTCAGAGAAGGCCCTCCATGACAGGGACCAGTCCATCTGCTGGGCCAGTGCACAGGAGTCCTGTTGTCCAAAAACTCAGAGCTGCAAGTCCCATGTTCTTGGTGTCCTGGGTCACACTGTCATCCTGCATTAAGAAAGGCAGTTCTGTTCTTCACCTCTCTCAGCCTCATGGCACCTTTGCCTCCATTTCCCCTCCCAGTCCCTCCTGGTAGCCATGACCTGAGTCTCCTCATACCTGGGACAACTGCCATATGTTCTTGTCTCTCCATGGTGCTGTCTGGGCTTGGCAATACCTCACAGACTCCTCTGCTATCATCAAGGACTTATCCCAGGGTGAATGGACCCCTCAGTCTACCATCTCCATGAAAACAAGAGGGGGTGAGGGGGAGGGTCTAAGCGATGACTCTGTCCCAGATGACTGTCTTAATTGATTTTTCCTCTCTGCCTCAGTTTCCTTTTCTAGAACAAAGAGGGGAAACCAGATCTCAGAAAGCCAACCTTTACCACAGTGGACGAGAAGCCCTGAGCAGTCTTAGCCCCTGCCCTACTGCAACCCCATTCTGCATGTCGAATGTCAGAGCCAGCTGTGTGGAGGGGCCCAGGACCCCACTTGCCCTACACCCACAAGCACCCCGCTTAAGTCCTAGCCCAGCCCCAAGGCAGCTCATCTCAGCACTCTATGCCACCGTGAGCACAGCGGCTGCTCTTGCCCCTCAGGCGGCCACACTGAGCAGATGGCAGGGGAAGCAGCGGGCTGTCAGCTGCTGTTATCTCTTGCTGATGACACGGAGTGTAAATTTTGTTGGCAACACTCCCTCCTGCCTCTGCATGCCACCAGCTTTAATCACTGTAATTGAGTTATAATGAATGATTGTGCGTTCACATTGTCTGAGCCGGGCACAGCCGGAACAAGCCAGTGAGCTGGGCGGTCCAGGCAGGGATCTGCACTACTCAGAGAGGGGGCATTGCCTCCCTCCAGGCCTCGGGCTTGAGTCTCCAGCTTTGCCCGCCCTCCGTTCTCTTCCCCAGTATGGAGGAGGCTATCTCCACAGTGGGTGCCCGCCTTGGGCTACACTGTATTATCAATTTGAAAATGACAATGAATTCAGACTCTGGGGGATTTGGAAGACAGAGATAAACAAGAAAAAGAATGTCAGTGACAGAGGCCACTATGTCCCAGACATGGGGTTATAGTCACTCTGCTGTCCTCTTCATTTTGGTATTCTTTCAGAGTTCATGGCAGAAAAAAAAAAAAAAAATCTCTAGCCAAGGCTATCCTTGAACTCACTATGTAGCCAGGGATGACTCTAACATCTCTGCTCCTCTACCTCCCAAGTGCCAAGATCATAGGCATGTTTGTTGGATTTATGCTATGCTGGGGGCATGCTAGGCGAGTGCTCTCAACTGAGCTACAGAGTCAGCCTTCAGAAGTCTGTTCTGTTCTGTTCTGTTCTGTTCTGTTCTGTTCTGTTCTGTTCTGTTCTGTTCTGTTCTGTTCTGTTCCATTCTGTTCCATTCTGTTCCGTTCTGTTCTGTTCTGTTTGGTTTGGTTTGGTTTGGTTTGGTTGTTTGTGAGACAAGATTTCTCTATGTAGCCCTGGCTATCCTGGAACCTGTGCTATAGACCAGGAGATCTGCCTGCCTTTGCCTCTCAAGTACTGGGACTAAAGACATGTGCATGACCATGACTGCCCAGATTTTCAGATTAAAAAAAAAAAACATATGAGAGGAGTTATAGTTGCTGCTCCCCCACTGTAGTGAAGTCTGAGTGAGTCCTCATCACAAGACCTATTGCAACAACTCTGCTGGGGGAGGGGCACTCTCCAGAGCTGTCAGCCTAGGCTCAGAGGCTGTGTGTCCCGCCCCCTCCTACTTCACATGGCTAGAAGGCTGGCCGCCCAGCTGCAACCTCTTGCTGAGCCTGCTTAGGGTAGGGCACTCAGCATGCAAATGACAAATGACTCTGCTTCGGGGACATTAAGCATTTCTCCCTTCGTACTTTCTCCAGGACCCCTCTACTCAACAGGCACAACACACACACACACACACACACACACACACACACACACACACACACACACACAC